>NC_057808.1:396542738-396814278 GCF_018294505.1 Triticum aestivum
ATAAAAGAAAATGATGGAAATGTCAAAAAAATAAAAGAAAATAAGTTTCCCATGTGATATGTGGTCTAGTTGTTGGAAAAATTTACAAATATGAATTTTGACTTTATTTGCAAAATCTCTCTAGAATTTGTAAAATGGGCATCACTTTTGCATACGAACTCGGATTAAAAAGTTTTTTATATGAAAAATCATCTACTCGAAAAGTTACATACGAATTGAATCGGGGGAACCACGTTCAACATCTTCAAAATCCCCAAAAACCTAACAGAATGGAAGATACGGGGCTTTTAAGATCTAGAGGGGGGGAATGAAAAAAATTCAAACTTACTAGGTGCGCCACTAGTAATAGAAAAACAAATTGGTTTCAAAAAAAAATTGGATTTTTTTTTCAAAATATGATACGTAATATGACCGGGAAGTTTGAAATATTTTTTCAAAATTTCATCACACTCATGAACATGAACAAAGTCCTAGACATCAACAAGGTTTAATAGGATTGATATACTAGATATATCAACAAGTGCCTATTAAGTGAGCTGGTGCTGGGGTTGGATAGAACTCTGAAGTCAAGTGTGCTTTGGCTGGAGTAGTGTGAGGATGGGTGACCTTTCGGGAAGTTTGACCACGGAGTGCGATTTGACTTGAGATTAAGCATATTGACCCGAGATTAAGAAAAAAATGAAAAAATATTGAAAAAAATATTTCTGAAAAAAATTTGAAAAAAAAATGTTAGTAATGGCGCACTTGTATGTGGTGCGCCATTACTAAGTCAGATAGTAATGGCGCACCGTGTGATGTACTAATGACGCACTGCCATACCAGATACTAATGGCGCACCTGTGGTGCGCCATTAGTAAAAAAATCTAATGGCGTGATGCTAGTGGCGCACCTGGAGTGCGCCATTAGTAGGCAAAACAGGTGCGTCGCGCCATTAGTAGGCAAAACAGGTGCGCCACTAGCAGGCCTTTTCCTAGTAGTGCTAAGCTGGCTGCCCCACCGCCACCTAACACACCACCTTCAACCACACGCAATAACGAAAGTCGTCATTTGGGTCTTCACGATGACGCCTCCAAGGAGGAAGTGGTGTTGAGGACACACCACCGCCATGGCACCATCTGAACCGGCAAGGCCGATCATAGGTTTTCACCCGGATACCACGAAACCAGACAGCGAGGGGGCCACAAGCTCCATGGCAGTACCTCCGCGAGGAAAATGATGGACACCTGTTGCCGTCAGCATCGACAGAACTGATGCAGGGTTCTCACCCGGAGCAAGTGCAGATCCCCACCACGGGACAACAACGGTACCTTCGCATGTAGCCCAGCTCCGTCAGCCCCTGCTGAAGCGTGCGAGCAGGCATAAGAGCAACTCCAACCGGCCGACCCAAACGGACGGCGATTTTGTCTGTTTTTTGTCCGTTTGGGTCGGCCCGGCGGACACCCATGTCTGTTTTCGCGTTTGGGTCTTCCCTTACGCCCAACGCTGGCCTGGCCAATTTTTGAGGCCGTGCGAAAATAAATAAATACCGAAAATATTTTTAAATAAAAAACGTCAATTGAACATTAATGCCGGCCAGAAAGGCCGGCCGAGAGAGGGGTCCCCGCCACCGCTGTCAGCCACGCAGCTTTGCCTTGCGGCGGCGGAGAGGACGGTGGGATTTTGGGGCAGCGCCGGCTTAGGGTTGTTGTTCGGCCCGAGCCGCTGCACGGGCTGACGAAACTGAACTTTCTGAAACATGGGCAGCAGCTGTTAACTGACAGTTCTGGCGGAGCATCCACGCATCATGCATCCTCCGCAGAGTGGCGGACGCCTCGGGCACCAGGCAAGTCCCAACTCTTCATGGATCAAGCTTATTGTTCCTCGACTCTTTCCTGAATTGGGGTCGAGAATGGCGGTACAGGACTTGATGCAGACGGAATGAAAGGTTGCCATTACCTGGTGGAGTGGCCCCTCAGAAAATCCAGGATTGATGCTCAAACATGTGCAAGACAGTTAACAGCGGATCCTGATGAAATCATTGACGTAGGGAAGGTATGGTGGTGCGCTACACTTATTTTTTTTAAACAAACTCCAACTTTATTCATTTGTAATAAGTAGTACATCGTTTGTGAGGAACATTACAATTTCGTTTAAAGGCTCCTCAAACCAATCAGAAGTCAGAGAAAATCTAGCTAATCTAGCAAGCTCATGAGCTACTTTATTTGCTTTCCAATTACAGTGTTCAAATCTAGCAGTAACAAAATCACACACATAAAGAAAACAGTCTTCGAAGATTGCTGCCGCCGCACCCGCCGACTGCCCTCCATCATTCAGAGAGTCAATCACCTCCATATTATCCGAATTTACGATAATGCGATTGCATCCTGCTCTTTGCGCCAATGTTAGACCAAATTTGAGAGCTCTAGCCTCCGCCATCAGCACATCTGCACAAAAATCTATTCTCTCATTCCCTCCAGCAATAAACGTGCCTCTGTCATCTCTAAGCACTGCTCCCATTGTCCCCCCAAGAAGGTCATGACCAAAGGAAGCATCAACGTTGAGTTTAACAAAACCTCTTGCGGTGTGCTGCACTTGAACCAACGCCAGAGCTGTAGGAAGCATGTCTTTCCTTCTCCCTTTTTCATTTGTTGAGAAGGCAATTCTTTAGGTTTGCCTGTGGCGAATCCAAAGAGAAATCACTCGACTTTGTCTTGAGAGTGCTTCCATCGGAGGACCGTGTGCAGGATGATTGCAACTGGGTCTTCAAGGTGATTGAGGTTGAGCTAGCCTTTATGTATGATTTATTCTTCACCAAGTATGCTTCACTTTATTATGGGTTAAGGGCTGCAACATATTGGTCCTTGGCTTCAGCCGTCTGCATATCTCTTACAATATACGCGGCAGCCACTCGTGCTTTGACCATCCGTTGTGATCAGGTTGGGTCTTTTGTCATGAACACCAACACTGATGTTGTTACAACCTTATTGTTACTTACGTGCGCTGCTCTAGTTGAACTGCTAGGGCCGTTACTTTACTGGACAACCATTTGGGGCAGAGTATCATTTGTTTGTCAGTACATCAGGAAAATCAGCAGACAAAGAGTATCAAGCAGAAAGATAAGTTGTCCTGTCATGATCAGATTGAAATGGTGCCTTGCCAAGATTGGTATGCGCTGCATGTCAAACAAGCATTACTGGAAACACAAGCTTGGGCAGTACTTGATAACTCACAAGTATAGAGGATCGCAATAGTTTTGAGGATAGAGTATTCAACCCAAATTTATTGATTCGGCACAAGGGGAGCCAAAGAATATTCTCAAGTATTAGCAGTTGAGTTGTCAATTCAACCACACCTGGAAAACTTAATATCTGCAGCAAAGTATTTAATAGCAAAGTAGTATGGAAGTAATGATAACGGTGGCAAAAGTAACAGTAGTAGTTTTGTAGTAATTGTAACAGTGGCAACGGTAAAGTAACTAAGAAAAGATCAATATGTGAAAAGCTCGTAGGCATTGGATCAGTGATGGATAATTATGTCGGATGCGATTCCTCATGCAACAGTTATAACATAGGGTGACACAGAACTAGCTCTAGTTCATCAATGTAATGTAGGCATGTATTCTGAATATAGTCATGCGTGCTTATGGAAAAGAACTTGCATGACATCTTTTGTCCTACCCTCCCGTGGCAGCGGGGTCCTATTGGAAACTAAAGGATATTAAGGCCTCCTTTTAATAGAGTACCGGACCAAAGCATTAACACTTAGTGAATACATGAACTCCCCAAACTACGGTCATCACCGGGAGTGGTCCCGATTATTGTCACTTCGGGGTTGCCGGATCATAACACATAGTAGGTGACTGTTGACTTGCAAAATAGGATCAAGAACTCACATATATTCATGAAAACATAATAGGTTCAGATCTGAAATCATGGCACTCGGGCCCTAGTAACAAGCATTAAGCATAGCAAAGTCATAGCAACATGAATCTCAGAACATAATGGGTACTAGGGATCAAACCCTAACAAAACTAACTCGATTACATGGTAAATCTCATCCAACCCATCACCGTCCAGCAAGCCTACAATGGAATTACTCATGCACGGCGGTGAGGATCATGAAATTGGTGATGGAGGAAGGTTGATGATGACGACGGCGACAGATTCTGAAAGTGCGTTATATCGACTAAAAGGGGTGAATAGGCGATTTTTATGAATTCTTCACTGAGGAATTTGCAGGTGAGGAAATTCCTTAGCGAAGAACTACTTGCAGCGGAATAAGTACTCAAAAGTAAACATAGCAGAACACAAGCATGGTCATCATGATGAAATGAAGACAAGCACAGAGTACAGAAAGCGTAAACACAGGATAACACATGATGAAGACAAACAGACTGAAGAAATTGAACTGGGGAAATTGAGGAAGTCTTCAGTCAAAGTCTTCAAACACAGATATGAACAAGCGCACAACACAGTTATGAGGAAATGAAAGATTTGAGGAAATAGAACCAGTAGGCTTGGTGAAGACAATGATTTGGTAGACCAGTTCCAACTGCTGTCTCAGTTGTACATCTGGTTGGAGCGGCTAGGTATTTAAACCTGAGGACACACAGTCCCGGACACACAGTCCTCACCATAATCTCCTTGAGCTAAGGTCACACAGACCTCGCCCAATCACTCGTGGTAAGTCTTCAGGTGACTTCCAAACGTTCACAAACTCGGTCACTCGGCGATCCACAATTCCTCTTGGATGCTCTAGACCATGACGCCTAACCGTCTGGAAGAAGCACAGTCTTCAAAGGTAACAAGCGTCGGATCCACGCAGGATCAATCTCTTCAGTGATGCTCAATCACTTTGGGTTTGTAGGTGTTTGGGTTTGGGTTTTCCTCACTCGATGATTTTCGCTCAAAGTCCTCGGAGGATGGGATGCTCTCAAATGACAAGTGTCAGTTTCTCTCGGAGCAGCCAACCAGCTAGTGGTTGTAGGGGGCGGCTATCTATAGCCTAGGGAGCAGCCCGACATGATAAGACATAAATGCCCTTCAATGATATGACCGTTAGGTGGGTAGATATAATGGGACAGCTGGCGCATAGCACAGCAACGGTCGGAAATTTGAGTATCAAATTCCTCAGGGCTACCATGTTCCTCACTGTGTAGGCAATCCGCACTGGCGAATTCCTAACTCCTCAGTCAGAACAAATTCCTCAGCGACCAGAAGAACTTCGTCTCTGTCACTGAAGAAATTGACTGAACTATAAGAGATTTCCAATGGCTTCACTCGAAGGGATTGTTAGGTGTAGGATTTTGAGTTGAGCATCACTTGGAAATTTTTCCTTAGTATTTCCTCGACCCCCTTTAACAGTACGGTGTTTCCTATGACTCAAGAAATAGAAAATGAAACTACGGAAACAAAAGTCTTCACGCTTCATGTTCCTCAAATGAATACCAAGTCTTCAAGGTCACACCAATTTCTTCACTTTCAAAGTCTTCAGAAAGTCTTTAGAAATCCAAAGTCTTTAGTCGAAGAACTTCATTTTTAGGGGTCGACTTTCTCTGTAAATATCAAACTCCTCATAGACTTATAGACCTGCGTACACTCATAAACACATTAGTCCCTTAACCTATAAGTCTTCAATACACCAAAATCACTAAGGGGCACTAGATGCACTTACAATCTCCCCCTTTTTGGTGATTGATGACAATATAGGTTAAGTTTTCAACGGGGATAAACATATGAAGTGTAAATACTGATATTGAGGAATTTGATTGCAAGATATAGAAGAACTCCCCCTGAAGATGTGCATAGTGAGGAATTTGCTTTTGAAGAAATGCACACTTGAAGAGTTGAATCATGGAGATCTCCCCCTATATCTTGTAATTCATACACGCATTTGACATAGTATATGAAGAATTTCAAATGCATGATGAAATATGGTGACTGATGTAATTCAGCATGCGTGCATAAACATTAATGAGGAATAAGCATGCAGAAAAACTACAGCAAAAGTATCAGGCCAGCATGGAGTTTAAGTTTACAACTCGATCCAGGAAAGTCATCAGAAGAACGAGAGTTGTAACTTAAGAAAAAAAACGCCCATATAAGATAGACCCGCTTGAAGACTAACTCAAATTTCTCCCCCTTTGTCATCGAATGACCAAAAGGATCGAAAATGAGGACTAACGCCCCTGAAGAATATCAAGTTGATGAAGGAGCGCCAGCGTTGTTGGGGTCGTTTGTTGATGTAGGGCCTGCCGCAGTGACGGCCAAGTCTTCATGCTCATCGGTGTCGCGCGATGAAGAATAGGAGTTGGCCAGCAAGGAAGGAACCTTGACCTTCTTGTATTTCTTCGGTGGAGGTGCAGACCAGTCAAAGTCCTCCTTGAGACCCATTTGCTTCAGATCTTCTTCACCATATACATGTGACAGAATAGCCCAGGTGCGACCGAAGACTTCATGGAGGTAGTAATGGTTTTTCTTCACTGCATTATGTGTAGCAGTCATGTTGTGAAGAATTGAACCAAACTGACGCTTAACCCATTTATGGTTTCGATCCACCTTCTGGTGAAGACTTAGCAGAAGCTCACGGTCAGTCATCACACGAGGAGCAGTGGCTTGAGGATTTGGCTTGGAGGCATGGGCAGCAGAATCATGAGTGGCAGAGTCATCATTGGTGGAATAAGATGCAGCTTTGCGAAACTGACCATCCAATGGACGAATGCCTTCATCAATAACAGCTGGTGCCTTGCCCTTTTCATCAGCTGAGGAATAGGTCCGCTTGAGGACTTCAATCGGGGGCAAGTAGCTGAGGTGATTCTGAAAATCAGCCTTGTAGTTGAGTGAAGACCTTGTCCTGAGGAATCTCATAATCCAAGGTGCATAAGGCTTCAGCTCAAATGGAGAAAGTGCAACATTTGCCAGAGTCCTCATGAAGAAATCATGATAGTTGACGGGTATGCCATGAATGATGTTGAATACCAGATTCTTCATGATGCCAACAATTTCCTCATCAGATGAGTCGTGGCCTTTGATTGGACTCATAGTCTTCGTCAGAATGCGATAGACTGTCCTTGGTACATACTGCAATTCCTTCACGAGGAATTTTGTCCTTGAGGCTTGACCAGGTTTCAATGGCTTCATCAGCACTTGCATATAGTGATCTGTAAGCTCAGGCTCTTGGTACATGCAACGAGCTCCTTCAGGTGGAGGACTGATGGGCAGGGCGTGAAGTAATTCAGAGGCCGGTGCTTTGTAGTGAGTGTTTTCGGTCATCCAGTCCAAAACCCAGGAGTTCACATCGTCAGCATCTCCTGTGATGTGCAGTGTTGCGTAGAATTGAAGAATGAGCTCTTCATTCCAATCAACTATGTCTGTGCAAAAGTTGAGGAGGCCTGTGTCATGAAGCACACTGAGGACAGGTGTGAAGCATGGCAGTGATTCCATGTCCACATGAGGAATATGCTCGTGGTCGAAGACTTTGTCCTTGTTGAAGAGCAGTGAAGAATAGAAGTTGGCCTGGCTGGCGGTCCAGAAGCGCTTCCTTCTAAGACGAGCAGAATCATAGGGATTGTAGTCAGTGAAGAACACGTGCTCGCCGAAGAAATCATCAGCCTTGAATTTCTGCTTCTTTGAGAATGGATCCTTTGGTTTGGGCTGAGGAGTGTCAGTCAATTGCATTATTACCTCAGGAATCGCAATCTCAGGCTCCACAGGCTGAGGAATTTCAGCTTCTTCTTCAGTGACAGCCTGGGTCTTCAATTCTTCATTTACATTTTCTTCAGCACTAGTGGCTGGAATTTCTTCATGGACAGACGGTGTGGCATGTGGTTCATCAGATCCCATTTGAACTGTAGTTACTGGGGACTGAGGAATCTGTTGCAACGGTGTGAACAGTGGAGAGTTGGGGTGCTGACTTTCCCAAAAGTCATCATTCAGCACAGGTGTGGTACAGCCAATGTCCACATCCTCATCTTCCATTTCTTCGACGCCGGCCTCTTCAGCAGTAAACTGAGGCATAGGCGAGGAAACAACTGGAGTTGAAGGGATTGCATCCACTTCAATTTCTTCATCCAACTGCTCTGACGAAGCAGCAGGAGGATTTTCTTCATCGGATTCGCTAGGAATCACATATTCTTCATCATAAGGAACAAGGTCCTTTGATGGCATGGTTGAGATAGGAACAGCATCAATGGGGTTTGCAAACGAGCTGGTCAAAGACTTCATCTTCTTCGGAGCTGAAGAATCTGATGAAGTTGATGCCTTCCTTTTCTTCACTGCTGCACGCTCTGCAGCCTTAGTCTTCTTCACATCTGAAGCAGATGGAAGGATCGAAGTTGGGGTAGGCGCAGGAGGAGCAGAGGAATTTGGTTGAGTTTCTTCAGGCACAACTGATGCAGTTGCCCTGACTTCTTCATTTTCTTCAGCACAACACTAGTGGTTGTCCTGGCAATTTCATCAGCGGCTGGAATGCAGTCATCAGCCCTGGAACTCACATTTTCTTCAGCAGCCTGAATGTCATCAGTGGTGCTGGCATGTTCTTCAGTCGGTTGAGCAGATGCTTCAGCCTGAGGAATTTCTGGTTGCAATGGAGCTGCAACATTTGGAGTGAACTTTTCTGTCAACTTCACAAAATGGACTTTGGCTCCAAGCCAGTCAGCGCGGTATACGTCAAATTCATCACTGAGTTTCTTGATCTCAGATTGAATATTGACAAGTTCTTCAGTTGTCATAGAGACAACGTGTTTCTTCAGAAAACGCTCCTTCTTGTACTGCGCTTTCTTGATCTGCCTGGCCTTTTCAAATTTCCATTTCTCTTCTTGTATGAAGGCAGTCAGCATATGACTTTGGCCAGGAGTCAACTTGAAATCAGGCATAGGAGTGTTTGGGTCCTTGTGCCAGAGATCAATGTAGTCGAGGATCGACTTTGGATCCAAAAGCAGAGGCACATTTGTGCCCTTGGCTCTAGCGGCCCTGACCTGCCTGTCTCTGATGATTTCGACAAGTTCCTCATCATCAGCTTCGTCTTCATCAGACGGCACTTGGAAGGCGACCTGCTTCTTGTGAGGACTTGGGCGAGAACCTCGTCCAGCAGTGGCCTTTGTCTTCAGCAGAGAGGGGCCAGTTGAAGAATTCGGTGTAGCTGAGGAACTAGCAGAAGCTCCTGAGGCAATAGAGATGCATGTAGTCCTTTGGCACGTGGTAAGATGCACAGGTGCAGAGGATTTGGTCGGAGCAGCTGAGGACTTGAGCGGAGGAGCTGAGGATTTTGGAGGAGCAGGAGCAGTGTGAGGAATTGGCCGTGAGGGCTTTGAGGATTCTGGCCGTGAGGGCATAGCTGAGGAACTCGGCCGTGAGGGCATTGAAGAAGAAGCACTTGGCTTGTGAGCAGGCTTCTTTGACATGGCCTTCTTCGGTTTTACAGAGGCCTCAGCAGCAGCAGCAGCAGCGGAGTCTTCGTTGAATTTCCTCACTGCTTCTCTGGCTTGTCTAGCCAACTTGGCCTGGCGCTTGGCCCATTCATCAGGATAATCCTCACCGCGCTTGAGGCTGGTGGGATCTGCTTCTTGGCCAGGTGCCAATGGAGGTCTTGGGCATGGAGGATTGAGTGCGAATTTCTTCATGTATTTGGGAGTAACATATCTGTACTCCCTCCACTCTCTTGCCCATCTCCTCTCTATCCTCTGTATGCGCACCTTGCGCTGATTCTTGTCCTCCTTACCAAACTTGGCCTCATCAGGAGTGCAATAGTCTTTGTATATGTCATCAGGGATCTCAAAGGCAGTATTGATTTCAGGCCTCTTTCCTCCTTTCTGTGGCTTCTTTCCATCAGCCATTTTCTTCAGATGAGGAATTTGAACAATGGAATTCTCTGAAGATGTATGCAACTTTTCTTCGAGGAACGCTGCAAATGAGTTAAGTTGATGAGAACCTAGTGATTTAGAAGCGGACATGAGTACCTGTGAACAGAGTATAGTTGCGAGGAATTTGGAGAGGTCATATGCGTTCTCAGAAGGTTTTGTAAAAAGAACAAGTTTGAGGAATTTGACCAGATGAGTCTTGAAGAATTTCACTAAGCGTTCTTTGTCTTAGGTTCCAGAGTTGTATAGATCAAAAAATCCACACAATTGAGGAATCTTGAAGAAAAATATAGCTTAGAGAAATGAATCAAGAACAGATGACATGTGAGGTGTTTAGTGTGTGAAGATTGTAGAAATCATTTGAATCAAAGAGGGCAGTAAAAGTAACTTTTAATTACCCTGGACGAAGAACACGATGAACTGGGAAGTGGGGATGTGAAGTTCGTCAGTGCAGATCTTCCACGCCCTAACTTAGCAGAGGAAGACAGCTACGGCGGCGGCGGAGTGAAGAGATCCGCGGCCGGCGCGAGTACGACGGCGACGAGGTCGAGGCAGTGAAGCTCTTCCTCACCGGCGACGATGAAGTAGCGGCGGCGCTAGGGTTTGAGAAGCTCGAGCTGGAGTGAGGTCGAGCGGAGTAAAAGAGAAGTGAGGAAGGGGAGGGGTATTTATAGCCACGGTGAGAAACGGTTCGCCTGAAGAATTTGGACGAATGTGCGCCTAACCCTTCTCATTCGCTTGACATGTGTCACCCACGTACTGAGAAGTGGAGATCGTGTGAGATCGTGGGTGAATGGATAAGTATTTCGTGGGATGCGGAACGGTTTGAGCGGCAGAGCCGAAAATTTGGATAAGATAAGTTAAAAGTTTCGTTGGAAATTCTTTAACTGACAAGGACACAGTGAAGATTTTGAACGAGTTTCAAATAGAACGCACATGAAGAATTTGTGAATAGAATGGGTTGAGTTTAGCATAGAGGGGGAAGGGTCCGATCACATTCACTTAGCAGAAAAACCAACTTGAAAAATTAGCCATAAGTGAATGTTGTAGAAGACATAAACTCAATATATATAGCCAATGAAGAAAAACGACGGAAACAGTGAAGACAATGCAAAGTTAAAGAACATGAACAACTGAGGAATTTCAAAACTGAGGAAAAACTCAAATTGAAGATTTTCAACTTTTGGTGGTGGCGTGACCCACCGTATAAGAATGATGATTTCAGACACCGCGTACAATTGTCGTAGGGTTCTGAGAATCAAATTCTTCGTTAATTTCTTCACACTTAGAGTGTTATTCTTCATTGATTGAAGAAAAACGTTTCTTCATGTGTTGCACATCTAAGTCATCAATTTTGCATAAGTGTTAGGATGAGTGTCCTTTTCAAAGAACATTCGAAGATTCTAAGATATTTAGCTCACACCGCAACTTGCTAAATCTCTTCTCATCCAAGGGCTTTGTGAAGATATCGGCTAGCTGTTCTTCAGTCTTCACATGCTCAATAGAAATGTCGCCCTTCAACACATGATCACGAAGAAAATGATGACGAATCTGAATGTGCTTTGTCTTCGAGTGCTGAACTGGGTTGTGAGCAATCTTGATGGCACTCTCATTGTCACAGAAGAGAGGCACATTCTTCACGTTGACGCCGTAGTCCTTGAGAGTTTGCTTCATCCACAGCAATTGAGCACAGCAAGAACCAGCAGCAATGTACTCAGCTTCAGCAGTAGACAGTGATACGCAGTTCTGTTTCTTCGAGGACCAACAGACCAAAGATCGTCCGAGGAAATGACATGTACCAGATGTTGACTTGCGGTCCACACGATCACCAGCATAGTCAGAGTCAGAATATCCAATGAGATCAAAAGCCGAGCCCTTGGGGTACCATAATCCAAGTGTTGGTGTGTGAGCTAGATATCGAAGAATATGCTTCACAGCCTTATGGTGTGATTCCTTCGGTGTAGCTTGAAATCGGGCACACATGCAAACACTAAGCATAATATCTGGCCTAGATGCACATAAGTACAATAAAGAACCAATCATGGAGCGGTATACCTTATGATCGAAGTCAATACCATTTTCATCAGTGCACAGATGGCCATTTGTGGGCATAGGAATTTTGACGCCTTTGCAATCTTGCATGCCGAATTTCCTCAGTACATCCTTGAGGTATTTCTCCTGAGATATGAATATGCCATTGCGCTGTTGACGAATTTGAAGACCTAAGAAGAATTTCAATTCTCCCATCATAGACATTTGATATTCTTCACTCATCATATAGGCAAATTCATCACTATAACGTTGGTCAGTACAGCCAAAGATAATATCATCAACATATATTTGGCACACAAACAGTTCACCATCATAAGATTTAGTGAAAAGAGTAGGGTCGAGTGAACCGGGTTTGAAGCCTTTCTTCATGAGGAATTCCTTCAAAGTATCATACCACGCCCGAGGGGCCTGCTTGAGGCCATAGAGGGCCTTATTGAGTCTGAAGACTTTGTCAGGATTCTTTGGATCTTCAAAACCTGGGGGTTGAGCAACATATACTTCTTCCTCAAGCTTACCATTGAGGAATGCACTTTTCACATCCATTTGATATAAAGTGATATCATGATGGTTAGCATAAGCAAGTAATATGCGAATAGCCTCAAGTCTAGCAACAGGTGCAAAAGTTTCATCGAAATCAATTCCTTCAACCTGTGTGTAGCCTTGAGCTACAAGCCGTGCCTTATTCCTCACCACAAGGCCATTTTCATCTTGCTTGTTGCGGTAGATCCACTTTGTGCCAATGATATTGTGCTTGCGAGGATCTGGACGTTTGACCAGTTCCCAGACGTTGTTGAGCTCGAATTGATGTAATTCTTCTTGCATGGCCTGAATCCACTCAGGCTCCAGAAATGCTTCATCTACCTTAGTGGGCTCTGTGATAGAGACAAAAGCAAAGTGCCCACAAAAGTTAGATAAATGTGAAGCTTTGAGCGTGTGAGAGGACCTGGTGCTTCAATGTCATCGATGATCTTTTCAACTTGCACTTCTTTTGCAACGCGAGGATGAGCTGGTTGTCGTCGAGGAATTTGATCAGCATTTTCTTCAGCACCATTTTTCTTCAGGTGCATTAGCTCGACGTTCTTCACGTTCTGGAATGAATTCTTCAGCAGATTCTTCGGTAGGAATGACATCCTCAGTAGCCTTGAACTTGATAGTTTCCTCAGGTGCTGGTTCATCTATCACAGAAGGTAGGTGCTCTCTTTGCGAGCCATTAGTTTCATCGAACCGCACATCTACAGTTTCAACAACCTTGTGAAGAACGTTGTTGAAGACTCTGTAGGTGTGCGAGTCCTTTCCGTAACCAAGCATAAAACCTTCATGTGCTTTCGGTGCAAATTTAGAGTTGTGATGAGGATCTCTAATCCAGCATTTAGCACCGAAGACTTTGAAATAACTCACATTGGGTTTCTTGTCAGTGAGGAGTTCATAGGCAGTCTTCTTGAAGAATTTGTGAAGATATACTCTGTTGATGATGTGGCACGCAGTATCAATTGCATCAATCCAGAAACGACGAGGCGTTTTGTATTCATCAAGCATAGTGCGAGCCATCTCAGCAAGAGTCCTGTTCTTGCGCTCCACGACGCCATTCTGCTGAGGAGTATAAGGAGCAGATAACTCATGAGTAATACCAAGTTCATCAAGATAGTCATCAAGACCAGAATTCTTGAACTCAGTTCCATTGTCACTTCTGATGTGCTTGATCTTCACACCAAAGTTGGTTGAAGCCCTCGAGGAAAATCGTTTGAAGACTTCCTGCACTTCATGTTTGTAAGTAACAATGTGTACCCATGTGTATCGAGAGTAATCATCAACAATAACAAAGCCATATTGAGATGCATCATTTGAAACTGCAGAATAATGGTTAGGACCGAAGAGATCCATGTGAAGCAATTCAAATGGTCGAGTAGTGGTCATGATAGTCTTCGCTGGATGCTTAGCCTTGGTCATCTTCCAGCTTCACAGGCTCCGCATAAGTGATCCTTGAGGAATTTGACATTCTCAATGCCAATGACATGCTTCTTCTTCGCAAGCGTGTGCAAATTCCTCATGCCTGCATGACCAAGTCGTCGATGCCATAGCCAGCCTTCTGAAGCTTTTGCAAGTAGGCACACGGCTGGTTGTGGTCCTGTAGAGAAATCAACAATATACAAGTCTCCTCTCCTAAAGCCTTCGAAGACTTTGGAATTGTCAGCTTCCATGACCACAACACAACGATACTTGCCAAAGACAACAACCATATCAAGATCACAAAGCATTGAGACAGACATGAGGTTGTATCCTAAGGACTCGACAAGCATGACTTTGTCCATGTGTCGATCCTTTGAGATCGCAACCTTACCTAGACCCAATACCTGACTTTTGCCTTTGTCAGCGAAGATGATATGCTTCAGATGCGATGGAGATAAGGGAGCATCCATCAATAGATTCTTGTCACCAGTCATGTGATTTGTACATCCACTATCGAGGACCCACTCAGTGGCTTTGGGTTGATCATCCTGCAGATGAATTAGTGCAGCTTACGAACTCATATACTTCATCAGTGAAGAATATGACATCAATTCATCAGATCAATTTCATCAAGCAATAGAACAGATAAAGCAGTATGAGGACGTGAGAAATGAAAGTTCATTTCTTCATGATTAGCCTGCGTCCTTTCAGGCACTTTTCAGGTCTCCAGCAAATTCTTCAGACGTTTAGCACGTCTGGAGACCTGACCCTGCAGAAGAGATTAGTTCTTTTTCTTCACCACCCACATCTGAAGGGGTGGCAAAGAGTTCATCACTCTGCGAGCTCCATACGAGAAAGGTGGCATAGAAGCCAGTCCATTTCGTTTCACATAAGAGGAGTTAGGATAAGCATATGAATAAGCAGAGAAATTCTTCGAGGACTTATGAACATAATGGTTAGAAGAATAATGCTCATATTCATAGCCCTTAGCTCTTCCCTGCGAAACAGAGTTGTTAGCACGATGATATTCATATGAGGACTTTGATCCTTTTGAGGAATTTGATCCACGTGAGGAATTTGGTCCGTATGAGGACTTGGATCCATATGAAGAATTTGATCTGGGGTTCCTATTCTTCACAGGTGGTGTCATGAGGACATTCACCTGAAGACTTTCAAGGCACCTTTTGGGAACCCAGATTTTCTTCATAGGGGAACCGTTCCTGCAGTTAGTGCCAACATATCTAGCAAATACTTCACCATTCTGATTTTTGAACAGTTTATAGTTGGAGTCAAATGACTCATCAGAAGAATGAGGAGATTCACATGTAAAGCCAGATAAATTGGATGGATCAACTGGAGGTCCCTTTGCAGCAACCCATGAGGTTTTGGGGTACTGCTCAGGCTTCCAATATGTACCATCAGCATTGAGTTTCCTCTCAAAGGCAATACCCTCTTTCCTAGGGTTCCTGTTGAGGATCTGCTTTTTAAGCACATCACAAAGAGTCTGATGCCCTTTGAGGCTTTTGTACATGCCTGTCATGTACAATTCCTTCAGCCCTGCATCATCAGTGATACTAGCAATGTCCTCAGATGAGGAATTAGTGATAGCAGAGACAGTTGAAGAATTTGTAGCATTAGAAGCATTTGAACATTCAGGTGAAGAATTAGCAGATTCACGTTCAATGCATTTCAAACATGGAGGAACAAATTCTTCCTGAGAAGCGCTGATTTGTTGAGCAAGTAATGAATCGCGCTCCTTCTGAAGATCTTCATAACTCACTCTTAGCTTTTCAAGATCTTGCTTTCTTTGAAGAAATTCATAAGAAAGCTTCTCATGATCAGATAAGAGAGTGTTATGATGACCTTGAAGGGTGTCAAACTTAGTATGAAGTCTCTGAAGACTTTCAGCCAAAGCTTTTGACTGATCCATTTCTTCACCCAACATATCATCGCTCTTATTTAGCATGTATTGAACTTTTTCCAAAGCTCTTTGTTGTTTAGTGGCAAGGGAAGCAAGTTTGACATAGCTGGGTCCAAATTCATCACCAGATTCATCATCACTAGACTCGGATAGGTAGCATTCAGTTACCTCAGCACTTTTTGCCATAAGGCATGATGAAGAGGATGATGATTCTGGTTCGAATGTCATCGCTTTGAGAGATTCCTTGAAGTCCTCAAACCAAGGATCATGACGGGTTCGATGACCTTCATAGACCTCAGAGAGACGGTCCCAGATAAGCTTCGCATGATCGAGATGCATGATGTTCCTGAACTGATTTTGAGACAGACAGGAGCAGATGACGTCCTTCGCCGTGAGGTTGAGAAGAGTGTACTTGCGAATGTCATCAGCTTCCGCCATCTTGCACAGATCGGTCAGACCAATCTCAGTGACGGTCCACAGCTCGCTGTTCATCGCCATGAGGCGCTTCTTCATCATGGCCTTCCACTTGGGATACTCGTGACCGTCAAAGATGGGGCATGACACAGTCTTCATTCCTGTGGTCGACATAACTAAAACTCCAGGCGGTTAAACCAAAATCACACAGAACAAGGGAGTACCTTGCTCTGATACCAATTGAAAGTGCGTTATATCGACTAGAGGGGGGGTGAATAGGCGATTTTTATGAATTCTTCACTGAGGAATTTGCGGTGAGGAAATTCCTTAGCGAAGAACTACTTGCAGCGGAATAAGTACTCAAAAGTAAACATAACAGAACACAAGCATGGTCATCATGATGAAATGAAGACAAGCACAGAGTACAGAAAGCGTAAACATAGGATAACACAGGATGAAGACAAACAGACTGAAGAAATTGAACTGAGGAAATTGAGAAAGTCTTCAGTCAAAGTCTTCAAACACAGATATGAACAAGCACACAACACAGTTATGAGGAAATGAAAGAGTTGAGGAAATAGAACCAGTAGGCTTGGTGAAGACAATGATTTGGTAGACCAGTTCCAACTGCTGTCTCAGTTGTACATCTGGTTGGAGCGGCTAGGTATTTAAACCTGAGGACACACAGTCCCGGACACAGTCCTCACCGTATTCTCCTTGAGCTAAGGTCACACAGACCTCGCCCAATCACTCGTGGTAAGTCTTCAGGTGACTTCCGAACCTTCACAAACTCGGTCACTCGGCGATCCACAATTCCTCTTGGATGCTCTAGACCATGACGCCTAACCGTCTGGAAGAAGCACAGTCTTCAAAGGTAACAAGCGTCGGATCCACGCAGGATCAATCTCTTCAGTGATGCTCAATCACTTTGGGTTTGTAGGTGTTTGGGTTTGGGTTTTCCTCACTCGATGATTTTCGCTCAAAGTCCTCGGAGGATGGGATGCTCTCAAATGACAAGTGTCAGTTTCTCTCGGAGCAGCCAACCAGCTAGTGGTTGTAGGGGGCGGCTATTTATAGCCTAGGGAGCAGCCCGACATGATAAGACATAAATGCCCTTCAATGATATGACCGTTAGGTGGGTAGATATTTTGGGACAGCTGGCGCATAGCACAGCAACGGTCGGAAATTTGAGTATCAAATTCCTCAGGGCTATCATGTTCCTCACTGTGTAGGCAATCCGCACTGGCGAATTCCTAACTCCTCAGTCAGAACAAATTCCTCAGAGACCAGAAGAACTTCGTCTCTGTCACTGAAGAATATGACTGAACTGTATGAGATTTCCAATGGCTTCACTCGAAGGGATTGGTAGGTGTAGGATTTTGAGTTGAGCATCACATGGAAATTTTTCCTTAGTATTTCCTCGACCCCCTTTAACAGTACGGTGTTTCCTATGACTCAAGAAATAGAAAATGAAACTACGGAAACAAAAGTCTTCACGCTTCATGTTCCTCAAATGAATACCAAGTCTTCAAGGTCACACCAATTTCTTCACTTTCAAAGTCTTCAGAAAGTCTTTAGAAATCCAAAGTCTTTAGTCGAAGAACTTCATTTTTAGGGGTCGACTTTCTCTGTAAATATCAAACTCCTCATAGACTTATAGACCTGTGTACACTCATAAACACATTAGTCCCTTAACCTATAAGTCTTCAATACACCAAAATCACTAAGGGGCACTAGATGCACTTACAGATTCCCCTCTCCGGAGCCCCGAACGGACTCCAGATCAGCCCTCCCGAGAGAGATTAGGGCTTGGCGGCGGCTCCGTATCGTAAAACGCGATGAATCCTTCTCTCTGATTTTTTTTCTCCCCGAACGTGAATATATAGAGTTGGAGTTGAGGTCGGTGGAGCCTCAGGGGGCCCACGAGACAGGGGGGCGCGCCCCCCACCCTCGTGGATAGGGTGTGGACCCCCTGGTATTGATTCTTTCTCCAGTATTTTTATTAATTCCAAAAATATTCTCCGTGAAGTTTCAGGTCATTCCGAGAACTTTTATTTCTGCACAAAAATAACACCATGGCAATTCTGCTGAAAACAGCGTCAGTCCGGGTTAGTTCCATTCAAATCATGCAAGTTAGAGTCCAAAACAAGGGCAAAAGTGTTTGGAAAAGTAGATACGATGGAGACGTATCAACTCCCCCAAGCTTAAACCATTGCTTGTCCTCAAGCAATTCAGTTGACAAACTGAAAGTGATAAAGAAAAACTTTTACAAACTCTGTTTGCTCTTGTTGTTGTAAATATGTAAAGCCAGCATTCAGGTTTTCAGCAAAGATTATGAACTAACCATATTCACAATAACACTTAGGTCTCATGTTTACTCATATCAATGGCATAATCAACTAGCGAGCAATAATAATAAATCTCGCATGACAACACTTTCTCAAAACAATCATAATATGATATAACAAGATGGTATCTCGCTAGCCCTTTCTGAGACCACAAAACATAAATGCAGAGCACCTCTGAAGATCAAGGACTGACTAGACATTGTAATTCATGGTAAAAGAGATCCATTCATACTCAATATAAATTGATAGTAATGGATGCAAATGACAGCGGTGCTCTCCAACTGGTGCTTTTTAATAAGAGGATGATGACTCAACATAAAAGTAAATAGATAGGCCCTTTGTAGAGGGAAGCAGGGATTTGTAGAGGTGCCAGAGCTCGATTTTGAAATAGAGATGAATAACATTTTGAGTGGTATACTTTCATTGTCAACATAACAACCGAGAGATCTCGATATCTTCCATGCTACACACATTATAGGCAGTTCTCAAACAGAATGGTAAAGTTTATACTCCCCACCTCCAACAAACATCAATCCATGGCTTGTCTGAAACAACGGTGCCTCCAACTAACAACAATCCTGGGGGAGTTTTGTTTGCAATTATTTTGATTTGAGCATGGGATTGGGCATCCCGGTTACCAACCATTTTCTCGTGAATGAGGGGCGGAGTCTACTCCTCGTGAGAATAACCCACCTAGCATGGAAGATACAAACAACCCTAGTTGATACATGAGCTATTCGAGCATACAAATCAGAATTTCATTTGAAGGTTTAGAGTTTGGCACATACAAATTTACTTGGAACGGCAGGTAGGTACCGCATATAGGAAGGTATGGTGGACTCATATGGAATAACTTTGGGGTTTATGGAAGTGGATGCACAAGCAGTATTCCCGCTTAGTACAGGTGAAGGCTAGAAAAGACTGGGAAGCGACCAAATAGAGAGCGACAACAGTCATGAACATGCATTAAAATTAATCAACACTGAGTGCAAGCATGAGTAGGATATAATTCACCATGAACATAAATATCGTGGAGGCTATGTTGACTTTGTTTCAACTACATGCGTGAACATGTGCCAAGTCAAGCCACTCGAATCGTTCAAAGGAGGATACCACCCTATCATACCACATCATAACCATTTTAATAGCATGTTGGCATGCAAGGTAAACCATTATAAACTCCTAGCTAATTAAGCATGGCATGAGCAACTATAATCTCTAATAAGCTGAATCAGGAATGATCAACTAATCATATTTACAAAAACAGGAGAGGTCGAGTTCATACCAGCTTCTCTCATCTTAATCAGTCCATCATATATCGTCATTATTGCCTTTCACTTGCACGACCGAATAGTGTGGATAATAATAATAGTGCACGTGCATTGAACTAAGCTGGAATCTGCAAGCATTCAATACAAAGGAGAAGACAAGGTAATATGGGCTCTTGGTTAAATCAACAATAATGCATATAAGAGCCACTTAACATTTTCATTATGGTCTTCTCCTCTCGACCCCCAAAGAAAAGAAAAGAAATAAAACTATTTACACGGGAAAGCTCCCAACAAACAAAAGAAGAACAAGAAATCGTTTTGGGTTTTCTTTTTAATTACTACTACTAAAGGCATGGAAAGTAAAGTAGTTAAAAGCTACAACTAATTTTTTTTTTGTTTTTCTTAAGGTTTTTCAAACACACAGAAGAAGCTTAGAAAAGGAAAATAAACTAGCATGGATAGTACAATGAAAAAGTATGAGCACCGGCAACTAGAATGAGTGTGTGAACATGAATGTAATGTCGGTGAGAAATACGTACTCCCCCAAGCTTAGGCTTTTGGCCTGAGTTGGTCTATGGCCACGGCTGGCCTTGCGGATATCCGAAGTTGTAACTGGGGTCGTACTGGGATGCAACGGCTATTTCTTGATGAGCTGCAGCTTGGAGACAAGTTGCCTCCGTCCTCCTCTCATACTCGTTTGCCTCCTCCCTGGTTATAACATATCTCCCTTTTGCCTGAAAGTCAAAGAAAGCAGGAGCAGGGAGAGCAACATGGACAGTGCGGCGTCTGTCAAAGATTAGTCGGTATTGGAGAAACTGTTCATTCCTCTCAACGAACTGATGATGAACCATAGTATTATAATCTAAATAAACAGGAGGCAATTCCATATCATTTTCATGTATGGGTATCTCAAGATAATTAGCTACACGGGTTGCATAAATTCCACCAAACAAATCTCCAGTAATACTGTTATGATGCAACCTTCGTGCAACAATAGCCCCCAAGTTGTATTGTTTATCTCCTAATACATCACTATTGAGAACACTAAGATCGGGAACACATATGTGACATGCCTCATCCTTACCGTTAATGCATCTACCTAGCTATAAAGAGAGCAAAATAATGTATGGCAGGAAAATGAATGCTCCCTATGGTAGCTTGCGTTATTTCTCTAGATTCCCCCACAGTGATACTAGCAAGAAAATCTTTAAACTCATATTTGCGAGGTTCACTAACCTTACCCCACTGCGGGAGTTTACAAGCAGTATTAAAATCTTCTAAGTCCATGGTATAAGATTATCATAAAGATCAAATAGGATAGTGCGAGAATTGCGTGAAGATGTAAATTTAGACCTTCTCACAAAGGAATCAGTTAGGTAGTAATATTGGGGGAACTTATCTGACACGAAGCCCTCAAGTGCAGCATTACGCACATATGCGTCAAATTCCTCCTTAATGCCTGCTTGGACCATAAAATCTTCTGACGGCCATTCACAAGGCCGCACTTGAGCTTCTCTTGGTAGTTCATAGTCCGGCTCACGTATCGCGAGCCTGGGTCCTTGCTTCTTTGAGGAACACCTTGGTACATTTTCCTAAACATATTTCTTCCTCTGAAAAGTTTCTGAAATTTTTAGTGACTCAAAATAAAAGTGAACCAAACTCAACAAATTTGATAGCAACTACTCCCACAAGTGCCTAGAGACTATATCATGCATTAGAACTACTTGGGACCATATAAATTTGACATGCAAGCTCAAGAACAGGGTCACCTAAGCAGCAAAAATTTGCAATAAATAAAGCACTAGAACAAAAACTAATTGGACCATTGGAGGAGTCACATACCGAAGAACAATCCCCCAAAGCAGTTTTGTGAATGGAGCTTTGAGCAAGGAGATCAAAAATGGCAGCAAGATGAGCTAGAGCTGGTGAGTGATTTTTTCTAGAGGAAGAAGAAGTGTGTGGGTGCTGGAATAAGTGGAGAGGGGCCACGTGGGGCCCACGAGGCAGGGGGCGTGCCCAGGGGGTAGCGCACGCCCTGGACCCTCGTGGCCAGGTGGTGGCTCCCCCTGGTGTGTTCTCAGTGCCAGATATTCTTAAATATTGTAAAAAAATCATATTTCATTTTCGGGACATCTGGAGAACTTTTATTTTTGGGATATTTTTTATTGCATGGATAATTCAGAAAAACAGACAGAAAATAATATTTTTGCTTTATTTATTCTAAATAACAGAAAGTAAAAGGAGGGTACAGAGAGTTGTGCTTTCTAACTTCATCCATCTCATGCTCATCAAAAGGAATCCACTAACAAGGTTGATCAAGTCTTGTTAACAAACTCATTCTGAATCGCATGAAACCGGAGAATTTTCGAATAGCACTAGGTTACCTCAACGGGGATATGCACGTCCCCAACAATAAGAATATCATATTTCTTCTTGATAGTAGGAAGAGGGAATTCAAAACCTCCAATAGTAATCGTTGAAATTTTTCCAATAGAATGTATACTGTGGACTTGAGGTTGTTTCCTCGGAAAGTGTATCGTATGCTCATTACCATTAACATGAAAAGTGACATTGCCTTTGTTGCAATCAATAACAGCCCCTGCAGTATTCAAAAAGGGTCTACCAAGGATACTCGACATACTATCGTCCTCAGGAATATCAAGAATAACAAAGTCCGTTAAAATAGTAACGTTGGCAACCACAACAGGCACATCCTCACAAATACCGACAGGTATAGCAGTTGATTTATCGGCCATTTGCAAAGATATTTCAGTAGGTGTCAACTTATTCAAATCAAGTCTATGATATAAAGAGAGAGGCATAACACTTACACCGGCTCCAAGATCACATAAAGCAGTTTTAACATAGTTTCTTTTAATGGAGCATGGTATAGTTGGTACTCTAGGATCTCCTAGTTTCTTAGGTATTCCACCTTTAAAAGTATAATTAGCAAGCATGGTGGAAATTTCAGCTTCCGGTATCTTTCTTTTATTTGTAACAATATCTTTCATATACTTATCATAAGGATTCATCTTAAGCATATCAGTCAAACGCATACGCAAAAAGATAGGTCTAATCATTTTAGCAAAGCGCTCAAAATCCGCATCATCCTTTTTCTTGGATGGTTTAGGAGGAAAGGGCATGGGTTTCTGAACCCAAGGTTCTCTTTCTTTACCGTGCTTCCTAGCAACAAAGTCTCTCTTATCATAACGTTGATTCTTTGATTGTGGGTTATCAAGATCAACAGCAGGTTCAATCTCTATATCATTGTTATTGCTAGGTTGAGCATCAACATGAACATCATCATTAACATTATTGCTAGGTTCATGTTCATCACCAGATTGTGTTTCAGCATCAGAAATAGAAATATCATTGGGATTCTCAGGTGTGCCAACAACAAATCCACTAGAAGCATGCAAATGAAGGAAATATGCCCTAGAGGCAATAATAAAGTATTATATATTTCCTTATATCATGATAAATGTTTATTATTCATGCTAGAATTGTATTAACCGGAAACATAATACATGTGTGAATACATAGACAAACAGAGTGTCACTAGTATGCCTCTACTTGACTAGCTCGTTAATCAAAGATGGTTATGTTTCCTAGCCATAGACATGAGTTGTCATTTGATTAACGGGATCACCTCATTAGGAGAATGACGTGATTGACTTGACCCATTCTGTTAGCTTAGCACCCGATCGTTTAGTATGTTGCTATTGCTTTCTTCATGACTTATACATGTTCCTATGACTATGAGATTATGCAACTCCCGTTTACCGGAGGAACACTTTGTGTGCTACCAAACGTCACAACATAACTGGGTGATTATAAAGGTGCTCTACAGGTGTCTCCAAAGGTACTTGTTGGGTTGGCGTATTTCGAGATTAGGATTTGTCACTCCGATTGTCGGAGAGGTATCTCTGGGCCCACTCGGTAATGCACATCACTATAAGCCTTGCAAGCATTGTGACTAATGAGTTAGTTGCGGGATGATGTATTACGGAACGAGTAAAGAGACTTGACGGTAACGAGATTGAACTAGGTATCGAGATACCGATGATCGAATCTCGGGCAAGTAACATACCGATGACAAAGGGAACAACGTATGTTGTTATGCGGTCTGACCGATAAAGATCTTCGTAGAATATGTGGGAGCCAATATGGGCATCCAGGTCCCGCTATTGGTTATTGACCGGAGAGGTGTCTCAGTCATGTCTACATAGTTCTCGAACCCAAAGGGTCCGCACGCTTAGAGTTACGATGACAGTTATATTATGAGTTTATATGTTTTGATGTACCAAAGGTTGTTCGGAGTCCCGGATGTGATCACGGACATGACGAGGAGTCTCGAAATGGTCGATACATAAAGATTGATATATTGGACGACTATATTCGGACACCGGAAGTGTTCCGGAGAAGTTTCGGATTAAACCGGAGTGCCGGAGGGTTACCGGAACCCCCCGGGGAAGTATTGGGCCTTGGTGGGCCTTGAGGGGAGAGAGAGGGCAGCAGCCAGGAGGTGGCGTGCCCCCTCCCAAAGGGGAGTCCTAGTTGGACTAGGAGAGGGGGGCGCAGCCCCCTTTCCCTCTCCCTCTCCCTCTCTTTCCTTCCCCCCTTCTTTCCTAGTAGGACTAGGAAAGGGGAGTCCTACTCCTACTAGGAGGAGGACTCCCCCTCTCTCCTTAGCGCGCCTAGGGCAGCCGGCCTCCCCCTTGCTCCTTTATATACGGGGGCAGGGGGGCACCTAAGTACACACTTGATATACGATATTTTAGCCGTGTGCGGTGCCCCCCTCCACCATATTACACCTCGATAATACCGTCGCGGAGCTTAGGCGAAGCCCTGCGTCGGTGGAACATCATCATCGTCACCACGCCGTCGTGCTGACGAAACTCTCCCTCAACACTCAGCTGGATCGGAGTTCGAGGGACGTCATCGAGCTGAACGTGTGTAGAACTTGGAGGTGTCGTACGTTCGGTACTTGATCGGTCGGATCGTGAAGACGTACGACTACATCAACCGCGTTGTGATAACGCTTCCGCTGTCGGTCTACGAGGGTACGTGGACAACACTCTCCCCTCTCGTTTCTATGCATCACCATGATCTTGCGTGTGCGTAGGAAATTTTTTGAAATTACTACGTTCCCCAACAGCAAAGTCCTATCATTTTTCTTTTTCTTCTTTTTAGAAGGACTAGATGCATCAACATTAGTTCTCTGAGAATCTTGCTCAATTCTCTTAGGGTGGCCCTCAAGATACAAAGGTTCCTGAGTCATTCTACCCCCTCTAGTCACAACTTTGACAGCATTATCATTTTTCTTATTATTTAATTCATTGAGCAAATCATTTTGAGCTTTAAGCACTTGTTCTACTTGAGTGGTAACCATAGAAGCATGTTTGCTAATAAGTTTAAGTTCACCTTTAACGCTAGACATATAATCACTCAAGTGTTCAATCATATAAGCATTATGTTTCAATTGTCTACCAACATAAGCATTGAAGTTTTCTTGTTTAACAATAAAATTATCAAACTCATCTAAGCATTGGCTAGCAGACTTATAACGCGGAATATCACCTTCATCGAATCTATAGAGAGCATTTACCTTTACTACCTGTGTTGGGTTATCAAGACCATGTATTTCTTCAATAGGTGGTAAATTCTTAACATCTTCAGCTTTAATACCCTTTTCTTTCATAGATTTCTTTGCCTCTTGCATATCTTCAGGACTGAGAAATAGAATACCCCTTTTTTCGGAGTTGGTTTAGGAAGTGTTCAATTATTCTCATTACTCAACATATTATTCAATAGCAATTCAGCTTGATCCATAGTTCTTTACCTGAAAACGCAACCAGCACAACTATCCAGGTGGTCTCTGGAAGCATCAGTTAGTCCATTATAAAAGATATCAAGTATTTCATTTTTATTGAGAGGATGATCAGGCAAAGCATTAAGTAATTGGAGAAGCCTCCCCCAAGCTTGTGGGAGACTCTCTTCTTCAATTTGCACAAAATTATATATTTCCCTTAAGGCAGCTTGTTTCTTATGAGCGGGGAAATATTTAGCAGAGAAGTAATAAATCATATCCTGGGGACTACGCACACAACCAGGATCAAGAGAATTAAACCACACTTTAACATCACCCTTTAATGAGAACGGAAAATAGTTTAAGGATATAGTAGTAACAATTTTTCTCATCATTAGTGAATAGGGGGGCTATATCATTTAATTTAGTAAGATGTGCCACAACAGTTTCAGATTCATAGCCATAAAAAGGATCAGATTCAACCAAAGTAATTATCTCAGGATCGACAGAGAAATCATAATCCTTATCGGAAATACAGATAGGTGAAGTAGTAAAAGCAGGGTCATATTTCATTCTAGCATTCAAGGACTTCTCTTTCAGCTTAGCTAATAATTTCTTAAGATCATATCTATCATTGCAAGCAAGAAAATCTCTAGCAGTTTCTTCATCCATAACATAACCCTCAGGCACAATAGGAAATTCATATCTAGGGGGAGAATCTTCATCATCACTTTCATCAATATTATCAGTTTCAATAATTTCATTCTCTCTAGCCCTAGCAAGTTGTTCATCAAGAAATTCACCTAATGGCACAGTATTATGAAGCATAGAAGTAGTTTCATCATAAGCATCATGCATAGCAGAAGTGGCATCATCAATAACATGCGACCTATCAGAATCAATAGCATGTGTAGGTGTCGCAAATTTACTCATAACAGAAGGTGAATCAAGTGCAGAGCTAGATGGCAGTTCCTTACCTCCCCTCGTGGTTGAGGGATAAATCTTGGTTTTTTCGTCTTTCAAGTTCCTCATAGTGATCAACAGATATAAATCCCAAGTGACTCAAAGAATAGAGCTATGCTCCCCAGCAACGGCGCCAGAAAATAGTCTTGATAACCCACAAGTATAGGGGATCGCAACAGTTTTCGAGGGTGGAGTATTCAACCCGAATTTATTGATTCGACACAAGGGGAGCCAAATAATATTCTCAAGTATTAGCAGTTGAGTTGTCAATTCAACCACACCTGGAAAACTTAATATCTGCAGCAAAGTTTTTAGTAGCAAAGTAGTATGGAAGTAACGGTAACGGTGGCAAAAGTAGCAGTAGTAGTTTTGTAGTAATTGTAACAGTGGCAACGTGTCCGTGTGGAACGACACCTATGGGATCACAAGAATCCCTACTACGGTTGCCGGGGCGCAGGGTTGCGAGAAGAGCAGGATCAGTAACCAGCACAAGGATCGTTTAACCAGGTTCGGGCCGCGAGGATGCGTAAAACCCTAGTCCTGCTTTGGTGGGTGTATTTCAGAGAGTTCTTGAGCTCTCGAACTAGCTGTGGTGAGTGCGTGGTTCGAAAGAGCCGAATCCTTCTCTAGTATGCCATGGGCCTCCTTTTATAGTCGAAAGGGGCTGCCACAATGGCACACAGGAGGTGGAAAGGCGCACAGTGCTATGAGCTTATCGCTCATATTACAGGACAAGACGCATTTAATCTGTAGCTTAGGTGTCCCCTTGCTTTATCGGGGACGGGGGCGAGGCCCGTCCCGTCCATCGCCGCCCCTCCTCGCTTCGACACGCGCCCTGGCCAGCGATGCGTGCGGTGCCATGTAGGCAGGCAGGCAGCTGAGGTGGTGCGGTGGTGGAGCCTTCACGAAGATCTGCATGCCGCCACGCAGGCGCTTGACGAGTTGGCCCGGGAGCTGCATGTTGCCACGCAGGCGCCTGCTCAGCTGGTTGAGCTGGCAGCTGCATGCGAATGGCGGTGGAAGCTTGGTTGGCGCGGGCCTGGCGGTGGCCCTGTTGGCGTCCTTGGTGAGGGCCTTGCCGGGTGGCCCGGCAAGGGTCTTGCCGTGCCGCGCTGTTGTCCACGGCAAGGACCTTGCCGGGGGTCTCGTGGCTTTCCTCGGCAAGGATCTTGCCGAGGATCGTCGTCTTCTAATCCTCATCTGATCTTGGGTGTTCCTTGTCTTCACAAAGATCTGCATGCCACCATGGAGGTGCCTCCCGAGCCCTGGCCCAACGTGATGTTGGAGACCGTGGGCTCAAGGGTGGCTCGCTCTGTTGGTGTGGGGCAAGCTGCCCCGGCAAGGGTCTTGCCGGGGCTGCTGAGGCTGCCCCGGCAAGGGTTTTGCCGGGGGAACCTGCTTCGTCCCTCTGCTCTTTGTGGTCTTGGCCTTGGTGTTGCTCTGGTTATCTTGGGCTTCGGTCTTACCTTGGCTCACCTCCCCTGTTCTGCTTGGTGTGACCGTGGGCGCGGCTCCGACTGCCCGTGCACAGGTAAAGGGGTACAAAAGTGCGCCCCTCCTTTTGTACATCGACACAACGGTAAAGTAACTAAGCAAAGATCAATATGTGAAAATCTTGTAAGCATTGGATCAGTGATGGATAATTATGTCGGATGCGATTCCTCATGCAACAGTTATAACATAGGGTGACACAGAACTAGCTCCAGTTCATCAATGTAATGTAGGCATGTATTCCGAATATAGTCACACGTGCTTATGGAAAAGAACTTGCATGACATCTTTTGTCCTACCCTCCCATGGCAGCGGGGTGCTATTAGAAACTAAGGGATATTAAGGCCTCCTTTTAATAGAGTACTGAACCAAAGCATTAACACTTAGTGAATACATGAACTCCCCAAACTACGGTCATCACCGCGAGTGGTCCTGATTATTGTCACTTCGGGGTTGCCGGATCATAACACATAGTAGGTGACTATTGACTTGCAAAATAGGATCAAGAACTCACATATATTCATGAAAATATAATAGGTTCAGATCTGAAATCATGGCACTCGGGCCCTAGTGACAAGCATTAAGCATAGCAAAGTCATAGCAACATCAATCTCAGAACATAATGGATACTATCTCTCAAAAAAACATAACGGATACTAGGGATCAAACCCTAACAAAACTAACTCGATTACATGGTAAATCTCATCCAACCCATCACCGTACAGCAAGCCTACGATGGAATTACTCACGCACGACGGTGAGCATCATGAATTGGTGATGGAGGAAGGTTGATGAGGACGACGGCGACAGATTCCCCTCTCCGGAGCCCCGAACGGATTCCAGATCAGCCCTCCCGAGAGAGATAGGGCTTGGCGGCGGCTCCGTATAGTAAAACGCGATGAATCCTTCTCTGATTTTTTTCTCCCCGAACGTGAATATATAGAGTTGGAGTTGAGGTCAGTGGAGCCTCAGGGGGCCCAAGAGAGAGGGGGCGCGCCCAGGGGTGGTAGGCGCGCCCCCCACCCTCATGGACATGGTGTGGACCCCTGGTCTTGATTCTTTCACCAGTATTTTTTATTAATTCCAAAAATATTCTCCGTGAAGTTTCAGGTCATTCCGAGAAGTTTTATTTCTGCACAAAAATAACACCATGGCAATTCTGCTGAAAACAGCACCAGTCCGGGTTAGTTCCATTCAAATCATGCAAGTTAGAGTCCAAAACAAGGGCAAAAGTGTTTGGAAAAGTATATAGGATGGAGACGTATCAGTACTCGTTTCTTGATTCAATCAGTTATGATACTAATCCTAATCGTAATTCGTTCAGCAAGCTGAAGAAAATTATGTCGTCATTGCTTGGTACTCCATACGGGCTGATCAGTTGAAGCATTCACAGATTGGAGGTCAGTAGGTGTTGATTCACACTCACTGGATCCTCTCGAAGATTAGAGATTAGAGTTTGGAGGAGAAGAGGGGAACAGTACTCTGGAAGTTTTGGTCGGGAATAGCTCACTCTAGATTCACTCTCCTGTATAGCATATTTACAGAGTTGCACCTTTACACATAAGACCTCTAGCTATCCTACTTTTGCAACACAAGGACCACCAACACTCCCCCTCAAGATGGGGCAAAGATGTCAATAAGCCCCATCCTGTTACAAATCCTCATAAATGATACAACACCTATTCCTTTTGTTAATACATCTGCAAGCTGATCTACAGACTTAACATAACTAATTTGGAATAACCCTTCATCTAATTTCTCTCGGATGAAGTGCCTATCTATCTCAATATGTTTAGTTCTATCATGATAAACTGGGTTATTCACTATGTTAATTGTGGCTTGATTATCACAATAAACCTGAATAGATGCATCAGTCCGCAGCTGCAACTCGGTTAGTAATGTTTTCAACCACATTAGTTCACACAAACCCGAGGCCATGGACCTAAATTCCGTTTCTGCTGTCGAGCGAGCCACGACACTCTGCTTCTTGCTTCTCCAACTAACCAGATTTCCTCCCACAAACATGCAGTAGCCCGAAGTTGAATGTCTATCATCTAAGCATCCAGCCCAGTCCGCATCGGTGTAACCCTCTACCCCTTAGAAAACAAGATTCCTTTCCCAGGACAACTCTTTAAGTATCTTAGAATTCTATTCACAACATCTAAGTATCCCTCTAATTCGGTGTAACATCTAAGTCATTTATAGCTTCCTTGGGTCATGCATATATCTGCTTACGACACTAACAGCATACGCAATATCAGGTCTTGTATGTGATAGATAGATTAATCGCCCAACTAGCCTCTGGTATTGGTGCCTATCAACGGGATCACCACCATCTGCCATGATTCGATGATTCTGTTCTATTGGAGTAACTGCAGGTTTACATCCTAGCATCCCCGTCTCCTCAAGTAAATCAAGCACATATTTTCTTTGTGAGAGATAAATACCTTTTGGGCCATATGCAACTTCAATGCCCAAGAAGTAGTGAAGATATCCCATGTCCTTGACTTCAAATGACTTTGCTAGCATCTTCTTCAAGTGAGATATCTCCACCTCATTGTTGCCTGTAATCACAATGTCATCTACATAAACAAGAAGAATAGTGATCTGATCACGCTGACATTTAAAGAACAGGGTATGATCTGCATTGCTTTGTCGATACCCCATGGAACATATTTCCTTCTGGAACCTTCCAAACCATGCCCTAGGAGACTGTTTCAGTCTGTAAAGGCATTTTCTTAACCGACACACTTTACCCTCTGTTTCCTGGCTACTAAACCCAGGAGGAATTTCCATATAAACCTCCTCTTGCAGATCTTCGTGAAGAAAAGCATTTTTAACATCCATCTGGAACAATTTCCACTTATGATTTGCATCTATCGAGATTAAAGTCCTGACAGTACTCAATTTTGCTACCGGAGCAAACGTTTCATCATAATCCACCCCATAAGTTTGATTGTACCCTTTTGCTACTAGCCTAGCCTTATATCTTTCCACTTTACCGTTTGGAGCTTGCTTAATTGTAAATACCCATTTACAACCCACAACTTTCTTATCTCCAGGTAGATAAGTAAGTACCCATGTTTGGTTCTTATCAAGAGCCGCCATTTCCTCCAACATTGCTGCCCTCCATTCTGGATATTGCTTCGCTTCCTGCCAGTCACGTGGTATAGGTACATCAGAATGCATGGAAGCTATAAATGACTTATATAGGGGACCGACAGAAGAGTATGAAACTTAATTGGAGATATCATATGGGGCAAATTTAGAGGGCAATTTTCCAGCAGTAGTGCGAGGTTGCTTTCTATGAGCAATATGAACATCTAAGTCATCATAAGTGAGAGGAGGTGTACCATCGCTTGTGGAGAATGGTAATGGAGTATGAGGTGAAGCTGATGGTTGTGAACTTGAATCATGCATGTCGGATTGAATTTTTGCTTCTGAATCATCCTCCCGTAAACCGATTTCCTCCCCTTGCACTTGTTCTTCCTCAGGTTTACGTCTTCGTGTATATACCTATAGATTTTGTTCTTCATTCGGCCTTGACCACCGTATAGCCTCAGCTGATGTATATTGTTGCTCCCCTTGCATCTGCTCTTGTCCTCCTCTAAGATCAACATCTCTATCATCATTCCCGTCCTCAAGTGGTATTGCTCCAACCACCACTTGCTTTGATGGTGTAGAGTTGCTCTCTTCTCCTTTTTCTCCCCCTGCCTTGTTGACCGGGTCTGAAACATCACTAGGAAACAGATCAGGAAATACATCGGTTAAATCTACAGGTTCTCCATAAAATGGTATGTGTTCCCTGAAGATTACATCCATGCTCACGAACATTCGCTTTTCTGATGGGCACCAACACTTATAGCCCTTCTGCTTCCCAGAATACCCCACAAACACACACTTCAAAGCCCTTGGATCTAACTTTCCAACAGATGGCCTGTAATCTTTCACAAGACACATACACCCGAACACCTTTGGCGGAACTACATAAGAAGTCTTGCCAGTTAAACACTCTACTGGTGTCTTGTACCCAAGGACTCTAGATGGCATTCTATTAATTAGGTATGCTGCTGTCATTACTGCCTCATTCCATAAGAACTTAGGAACATTCATAGCCATCATCATACAGCGGGTTACCTCTAACAAATGCCTATTCTTTCTCTCAGCTAAGCCATTCTGCTCAGAGGTACCCGGACAGGTAGTCTGATGCATTATTCCAAAGCTCGACAAATAACCATCAAACTCCCTATTTATATACTCCGTGCCATTATCAGTCCTAAATACCTTAACACATGCATCATACTGAGTCATAATCATATTATGAAAATCTCTAAAGCATTCAAATACATCATTTTTGTTCCTCAACACATACACCCAAGTGGCCCTAGTACAACAGTCAATAAAGGTAACAAAATAACGATATCCATTGATAAACACTACTCCACTAGGACCCCGCACATCAGAGTGTATTGTCTAAAGTGGGACATCACTTCTATGGTCAGATAGAATATAAGTGCTGCGGATTTGCTTTCCATATAGGCAAGCATCACATACCAAGTCCTCCTTTCTAACTTTATTAAAGAGATTAGGGTAAAGCTCACCCAGAATAACAAAAGAAATATGCCCAAGTCTTCGGTGTTGTAGCATAAATTCTTCAAGTGGTGAAGAGGATAGAGCAGCAGCGACAGCCGGTGATGTATTATCATCCAAATAATGCAATCCATCATGCATGCTCCCTGTCCCAAGTCTTCTTCCAGTCCCAAGTTCCTGAATTAAACACCATGATGGGAAAAAGATGACAACACAATTCAGCTCACTTGTAATGCAGCTTATACACAGAAGGTTAATTGGAAATGAAGGAACATGTAGCACAGATGAGAGGGGCATATTAGAGTTACACATGAGTGTCCCTGAACCCATAATAGTTTGTGTGGAACCATCAGCCAAATTTACACTTTGCCCTCTCAATTCGCAGACATAATTAGTAAATTTCTTGTGTGAACCAGCCATATGTCTAGATGCACCAGAATCCATTAACCATGGTGCATCACGAAAATTAGAAGTATGAGCATTAGGAATGTTACCACTAAAATTTGCAGATGCAGCAGAGGATGGTGTTGTGGGCGCTTCAATAGTTTGCTTATCACCTAACCTTAACCCTTTAAATTGCTGCCACTTCTCCTAGTCATCCGAGCTCATTTCCACGTTCACATTTTGAGAGTGTTCATCTACCATAACTGAGGCATTTGCCCTACCTGCTGCACGGCCACGACCAATACCACACCCATCAAGCCCCCGTCCACGACCTCTGCCGTGCCAGTTTTGACCTCTTCCACGTCCACCCCCAAATAATTGAGGACAAGATGATCTTATATGCCCTGGCTGGCCACACTCAAAGCAATTTCGTTCGGATGTGTTCAACCCAAACCGCTGGTTATTTGCATTTTATGTGACAAGAAGGGCTGAACGCCTCTGTGCTATGCCCTACATAGATGGTCCTCCAACCTCCAATTTCAGGCATGTCTCCTCGCTAATGATCGCAGATATCGCTTGCTCCAAAGGACGTAACTTGCCACTGCCATAAAGTGCTGCCCTCCTATTCTCAAATTTGGGATTAAGTCCATTCAGAAAATCCCTAACACGCCTTCTCTCTGTCCATTTATTGTATTTTTCAATACATTTGCCACACTCCATCTCGATTGGATCATAATAATCCAAATCGCTCCAAAGTCATTTTAGTTTAGAAACATAGTCAACCACCGTCTTCTCGCCTTGGCACAAATCTTGTAACTCCTTTTGAATCTTGCAAGCAAGCATTTCGTTTCCTACTCCTGAGAATGTCCCTTTCAATAACCTCCAAATTTCATAAGCTTCTTTAATCCTTTCAACTTGTTTGGCAATCTGAGGTGATAGAGAGCTCAATAACCACGCCCTCACTAGTGCATTTGTCATCTTCCACTTCTGACCTTCTTTGGAACTCTCATCCATAGGCTTCTCCACTGTGCCTAGAATGTAAGCTTCAAGCTTCCTGGAAACCAAGATGGTCTCCGCATGCGGCATGCTCTGCCCAGCTCACATAATTTTCTGGTCCTTCTAATTTTACATGGGGCATTTACAAAGGATGTATCTCCTCTTTTGTCTCCACTTCTGATCTTGAGTTCCCTGCTTGCTAGCTAATCGCATCAAACAACACCTGATATTTCTCATCCATGGCCTGCAAGACAGCAGCAAGCTCCCCTGCTGTGACTGCCCCTGGAGCACTACCATTGCCTGCCATATCTTCAATTCCTCCACACTCAGCAGCAAAAGCAGCAGCAGTGCTCAATCTCTCTTCTTTACAAGCTCTCTGCTGCTCTCTGCTATCCCTTTATCCCTTTTCAGAGACCACACAGCAGCAGCCCTCAATCTCTCTTCTTCCTCCCCAAATCTGCAGCAGCAGTCCCCTATTTCTCCAAATCGAAACAACAACAACCTCTTACCTTCTGCTCCTCTTTTCTCTGATCCAGGGAGCCCCGCAACCTTCTTCAGGTAGCCCCGATTCGACTCCCCACCGCCGTACTGGGTCTCAATTCCGCTGCCTTCACCTCCCGAACGCCCAGCAATGTCCACACAAGCGTCACCAGGATGGATCTTGCCAAAGCTCTGATGCCATGTTGATTCACACTCACTGGATCCTCTCCAAGATTAGAGATTAGAGTTTGGAGGAGAAGAGGGGAGAAAAGGGGAAGAGTACTCTGGAAGTTTTGGTCGGGAATAGCTCACTCTAGATTCACTCTCCTGTATAGGATATCTACAGAGTTGCGACTTTACACATAGGACCTCTAGCTATCCTACTTTTGCAACACAAGGACCACCAACAGTAGGAAACCCGATAAACCTGTCGAGTTGCCTGCAGAAGTAAAGAAGGCACTTGTCGGATCCCTTATCCGTACTTAGGGCGTGTTAACGAATGGGAAATCATCGTTGCGGTCAAATGAAGCAAATCACCTCTTATGGGCTTGTGAACTGGCTGTGCGCTCAGAGACAATCTCTATTATATTGACTTGGCACATTGCAACATGTTACGTTGAGATGGCAGCAGCGAAACATCCTTGCCAAGACGTTGAGATGCGCAGTCGCGATGTTGCCACAAAACTGTCCAAGTATTGTGCGTACTTTGCCGATCTCCGGGGCAAAGTTTCTGCCTGGGCAGGAGTCTGACTCAAAGCTTGTGTTCGACTTGGCTGCAGGACACGCAACAAATATAGGAGCGTTTAGATCACTACTTACGGAGGGAGTATGATTTTTCAAGGTGGGAGAAACAAGTATGAGGCCATGAGAGAGATAAATATAACTGAAGCGCCAAATACAGTCTTCGAGAGAAGTGTCAGTCTGGGGAAGCAACTGGAACAGATAGATGCCAGAGGAGGTATGTTGGAAGGTGCTGGCTGATTTCTGGGCTGAGATGCTGCTATATGCTGCACCATCAGATAATGTCAGGCGCACATAGAGCAGCTCACGCAATGGGCGCTGCTCTATCATGCAGGCATCCTTGAAAGGGAGGAGGACCATCCAGTTGGATACCGTGTGACACCGCATCACATGTCCTGCACTCTACTGCTCTTCTCCTCTGTTTACTGTGGTTCGGTGGTTGTGCTGTTTGGCCTCATCACAAGTGGCATGTGTTGTTTGTGTTGAGTATATGATCTTTGTGACCGCTTAATTTGTGACATGGTATGTCTGCAAGTTTGAACTCAAACTCTTTGTATTTTGGTATGACCAAATGCAGTGATTTTGCTGTAATTTATAAATTTCTATTACGCCAGAGTATGTTACATGTCCACCTTGAGATGGGAAAATATATATACTATTACTATTTGGGATTGGTTATCTTTATTGGCTTGGCTAATCGATCACCACTGTAGTGTAGATTGTTGTTTATGAAGGGTTAATGTGTCCTCAATGTGGCATTGTAAGGTATGTTTTGAGGCGGTGTGCAGATGAAGCAAAACTGTTAGTTTTGTTCCACCTGGGGTACTAGCATTCAGATAAAAGAGCTCTATCTTTGAGAGCGAGAAACAAGATCCATTGGCTGCACCAGTAGTGCACATGACAATGAAGAATATTGTAGACAGTTTTAGATCAGACTGTGTTTGCTACTTGCGTGCATTATACTGTTTTTTTTTCTTTTTATCAATGCATCGAGACCGTATAACTTTTCTTCTCGGTTACAAAGCTAGTGTCACCGTGCCTGGCGGCCGGTTTCCTCTCCTACTTGCTGTTGAATGCGGTGCAGTCTCGTCTGATCTCCCCGTCGCCGCCGCTCTTCACCCCGACCCTCCCGAGCTTAACCATGGCCTCCTTGAACGCCTCGAAGAAGAGCGTCTGGTTCCCGGCGAACCCCTGCACGGCCGGCCGCGACGCGGCGCCGTCGTGCAGCGCCTGGTCGGAGGCGAACAGCCCCAGGCCCGCGGCGAGGTTGGCGTAGTATTTGTTGTCGAAGACGGTGGGCGTGACGGGGTCCATGTCGACGGCGATGGTCGGGTCGACGTCCGGCGGGCACGCCGCCATCAGCTGCCGCGCGTACGACGGGCTCAACGACGGGTCCACCGCGCCGCGCCGATAGAGCCGCCCCGCGAAGCGCGCGCAGTGGGAGAAGCCGACGGTGTGCGCGCCCGAGAGCGCGACCATGTCGTGCACGGCGAGGCCGTTGCCGTCGAACAGCACGGTGATGGCGTCCGGCTGCATGTCCGGGCCTGGCAGCCTGCCCGTGACGTCGCCGGCCTTGGAGACGAGCCCGTCCAGCCGGCCGAGCTCCACCGTCCAGCTCGGGCCCGACGACTGCCATCGCCGTGCACCGGCACAGGGATCAGACGCGCATTGTCAGGGACAGGATCACAGGGCACGACAGGACGTGCGATGTGAAGCATGGCAAGATGAAGGCGGAGCGTGATCGATGACAAACCATGGAGACGACGTCGCGGGCGGCGAGGGCGAGGATGTCGGCGCAGGAGACGACGCCGGGGCAGGCCTTCTCGACGGCGGCCTTGGCGCGCACGACGGTGTCGAAGCCGTCGCCGGCGAGGGACTGGTTGTCCGGCGCGTCCTTCTCGGCGTCGTTGCTGCTGGACGCGATCATCACCGACGCGTCACAGCCCTGCCCAACAAAACATGCCACCGCACCGCATGAGCATGAGCAGTAAAAAGATAGACCATCATCCTCAAATGACGTGGACCACGTGGTTGGCCACGTCGGACGCGGCAAAGCAGCCGGGTTGACAGGGAGGTCGTGCGGTCACATGGCCGAAGCGACGGGCGCGTGATCGCGGGGGCCGATCGAGCGAGCTTTGCCCACGCGCACTCGCACTCGAAGCCAGCAATTATCTGCCGCTCTGTCTGATCTGACCTGATCTCCACCTAACCTCGCTGAGAAAAGTACTACTCATCAAGTGCAAAATGCTCTCTGCTTTGCTGGGACAGGCAGATTAATCAGCCATTTACATTGTGATCTACTCACTCGAGATGGGACCAATCAGTGCCTGGCTAGTGGGGTCACATCACTAGTGCGTGCAGGACAAGCTGCTCGTGCCGCTGAGCTGGAAACTGGAAAAGCAGCTGGCTGCAACTTGCAAGTGCTTGCAATTTGATCTGCAAATGCAACTAGCTACATGTCCTGCAACTGTAAGAAATCCTCTTCCTCTAGCAGTGACGAGATCATGGGAGTTTACAGGGAAGAAAAGAATCTGATTCGAGAGAGAGCTCAGAGGAACCAACGATGCGTGGATGGATCCATCTCAGCGGCGGGCGGCGGCTCACCTGGACGAAGCAGTCGTGGAAGAAGAGCCTGAGGGTGGCTGGGACGGTGACGAAGGTCGCCCTCACCTTCCTGGCCACCGCCGACCGCACGATGGACTCCACGCGCGGGCACGTCCTGCGGTAGTGGTCCGGCGACAGCTTCGCCTCGCCGACGGCCGCCGCCGCCGCCACCACCACTACCGCCACGGCGAGCAAGCAGAAGCAGCCGCCCCTTCTCCGCCGCTCCATGGCCCTGACCCTGGAGCTCAGCCGCTCGGAGGTGCGATGCTTCCGCGTGCGCGTGCGCGTGCGTGTTGGAATCGAATTTTGGTTTCCCGTGGGGAGAAGGCAGCTATAGCTACAAGCTGCTGCTGCCTCACTGGTCACTCCAGCTACAAGTGACTGACAGTGAGAGGCGGGCCAGGGGACAGCAAAGATGGGCCTCCCTATGTATACAGCTTTTCCTCTCTCTTTTTCGTCTTGATCTCGAACTATTATACAGATGATGATTGAGCTGAGGATAATGGAAGCTGGCAGCTGTATTATCTGTAATACGATTTGCTGAAAGATATTATTCCCACAGAGGAAGTGTCCGTTAGTTACGTGAACCATTTTTAAAAGCGCATAGATTATGATCCTGGCACTGAAAAGGGATATATTCCTGGCTCGATGCTAGTGATAGAGAGACGGCCATGCCAAGTTGCCAATCATGTTGGGACTTTTCAAATGCTCATCAGTTTGAGACGCTCTGGAACCAATCAAATCTAGAGAGAAGAGGAATTTTGGGTTAAGTGAGGCTGGGCTGCACATGGGTTCCAACTGTTTCTTCTCCTTGGATTTGGCACCGTCTGACGATCGAGATCTCTTGTAAGTCCAGGCAATCAGATCAAGGAACCATAGCAGAATCACAAGATGATTGGATAATTCAAACTAAATTATCTATTTATCATTGGAAACATGGCCTGTGATTGGTCATATAAATGGTACTGAAGCAGACTAGCAGGTCTGGGCTGGCAGTCCACTCCTTTCAGTTCAATCCAGCCATTTTTCATTTTGTTCAGAGGGCTTGACAACAAAAGGATCCCCCTATTTATTTACAAAAAAAAACTCACTTCAACTTTCCCAAAACATAAACTTAGGAGCCCTTGTTGTTTGACCTTCATGTTTCAAACATTTTCATAATTGTGCCACGAAGCAGTTAGCACATACTACTCCCTCGGTTTCTAAATACAAGTCTCTTTCGAAATTTCAATACAAACTACATACGGACGTATATAGACATATTTTAAAGTGTAGATTCACCCATTTTGCTCCGTATGTAGTCCCTATTGGAATCTATAAAAAGACCTATATTTAGGAACGGAAGGAGTAGTATGCAAGTGTTGATGGATATCATAGCTGAACTGAAACTCAGGAGGTCAACTAGGATCACAGAAGGCACTCTAATGCTGCACCATACTGTGTCACCCAAATTACAAAATCCTCAAAGAAAAAAACTCATGAATATCTGAACAGGGTGTAGAACATCCTGAAACCACACACTGTAGTAATGAAGTCCAGTCGGGTTGGTGAGTATGAGGAGAGCTAGAGGTAGAAATTAGACCCTAGATGTACCCAGCTTACGCTCGAAGAGGCGTCGCAGCAAGTAGACCTGCACAGCACTGGCTGCGATAAGGGCAGCTGATTCGAGGAGTGCCTTGTGAATAGCCCTCGTGCTCATGTTCTCGTTTACTGCATCGCAATAGATAAGGAAAATATTACGCCTTTAGCAACTATGCTTTTTATGGTGATTTCAAACATGCAACAGAGTAAATAAAATTCTGACGTGACAGCAGAAATTAGTTAGACATCGGGGAGAAAGACTGTGCAAATGTGCAATAGAAGGAATCTGCTAGAAAAATGATGTCGATACAAAATATAACATGCTCACGATCCTAGTTGTGGAGTACCCAGAGGCCCCCGAAACTCAAAACTAGCCATCTTTTCAAGTTGGTAAATGGTACTACTCCGTTCCGAATTACTTGTCGCACGTATGGATGTATCTAGATGTATTTTAGTTCTAGATACATTCATTTCAGCGACGAGTAATTTGGAACGGAGGGAGTATAACTGTAGCTGAAGTTGATTGTGCTGACACCTTCAGACAAGATGAACAAATAGCAGGCTGGAGCACCTAACAGTGTTAAAAATTATTTTTCATTAAGCATCAGGAGAATCGCACATTGGCCAATGGTTACAGGTTACAGCTCAGAGGTGCTATTCGGATAAAAGAGAAAGAGGAAGACAAGAGAGCCTTAAAATATTACAATGCACTAGTACTTACAAGTTATAAGAGAGAATGTGAGAGGAGAAACTTACATATTGCTTGGCGGTCTGTTTGGGCAGTTAGCCAGTGCTGTTCAAACAGAACGTTGTACAGATCTTCATCCAACTTTCTTATTTGTTCAAACAAAGGACCAAAATGCTCTGCACCATTTTTTCAGAACAAAGGAATTAGTGGTGCACACACTGGTCTCTACACCATTTGATGTGCATGAGAGAGAGAGAGAGAGAGAGTTTACCATCTTTGGCATGCTGGTCAAAATATGAAAAATGACCAACATGCACATCAAAGTCCACAGTTTCATGATACGGGGACTTATTGGTGAAGCAGAAACGGTGGACACCTCTCTTCTGAACTATGAATTCGAACTTATCACTAACCTTGGCACGAGAATCATGGACTTGATTGCCATTAGGGTCTTTCACCTGCAATAAATCATGACTGAATCAGTTTCAGTGGATGTGACTTGCAGAAAATCATCTTAGTGAAAGAAGTATACAGATAAACTACAAAAATAATGACAGTGAGCCAATTATCGTTCCCTGCCAACAACAAGCACATATTTCGTCATGCTAAAGTTAATGGAGTAATGCACATGTGGAGAAAAAGACCATACCACGAGATCGACACCATCCTCGCTGTAGTGCCAAGGAGTGTCTGCCTTGATCACAACAAATGATACATGAACTGTATCCCCTTCATAATCAACATTGTGAGAGAAGCACTCTCCCCTGTCCATCACAAAGCGAATAGCCACAGCATGGCGCAAGAAAGGCACAAGGCATAGGACCAAGAAATAACCCAATCTCAAGCCCCTCACGTCCATCATCTGACTGGCAGAGACAAAATTAAACAAGTTAGACCCTGTCCAACTACGATTGGGGGCATTATCAAAAGACTGCAGTCCAACTACATGACCCCATTCATGACAGTTGGATTAGCGCTTCTCAACTCAAAACTCTGACGACCAAGGGCACCGAACTGAAGACCAACATAGAGCATCTCCTTCTCAAATCAACACGGATCCATGACTTCGAATCCACAGGAATACATGACTACATGGCAATACTACACTAGTGCTACTGTGGCATCAAGGGGTGGCCTCGGTATGAGAGTTTACAGTGAAAAAATCGCAGACTCTGAAGATAACAAGTGAATTAACGCATCAGATTTCAGGCGATTGCTTCATTCACAGGATAGATGCACAGGTACAAATTTCCGCACTGGAAAAATTACCGACTGAACCAAGATACAGACAGATAAGCGTAACCTAGGGTAAGAGTTAAACTACCTCCCCATCTCCAAACCTAGGGCACAAGCGCAAGGAGCCAAGCATTCCCGCTAGATCTAGACGGCGCTCCCAGGAACCAAAATCAGAGGGCGTCCTCCCTCTCCGTGAATTTCAGGCAGCGAAATGAGAAACCAGTAGCGCACACAAGGCGCGCGCACCACGGCATCCAAACAGCGACGGGACGGGACTCGGACTACCCCGAGAAATTTCACGAATCTAGCCGCGGGAGAGATGGCGATTTCCTTCCCCAAAAATAAATCGAATTGCGAACGCGAGCCGTCCCGCGCGGCTGGTCGATCGATTCAGAGGAAGGGGAGGGGATCGATCCGGGGGGGGCGGCGGGCGAAATCGAAACGCGCGTGGTGGGAGATTGGGTGGATCGAGCTGACCTTGGGCGAAGGCGGTTCCGGCGAATCTCCGGCGGGGGTGCGGAGGAGGAGTTTCGGTGGGGAGAAGAGCGCAGCGCACGAGAGGTTTTCTCTGCCTTTTCGTTGGGTTTATTACGTGACTTGTTCATCTGGGCATCCTCTGGGCCTTTGGGTGAACCCTCGGGCCCACTTTCCAGTAATGGCGTCATGCACGGGCTCGGCCCAGAGATTAAGGGCCAGTTCTTTTGGTGGCTTCTAGAATAAGCTGCAATAAGCTGCCCCCTACCTAGCTTATTCTAGAAGCCCAACCAAATTTATGTTTTTAGAAGCCTAGTAGTTAAGACTTGACTAATAGGCTTATAAAAAGAAAATTTTGTTTGGGCTTCTAGAATAAGCTGGGTAGGGGGCAGCTTATTCTAGAAGCCCAAAAAAGCTAGCAAAAGAACTGGCCCTAACTTTTTTACTGGAACCGGATATAGTAGATTTTTAGGGGGAAATGACCAATTTAAGCGGGTGGATCCCCCTCGTCAGGTGAGGAAATAAAAAAGAGTGATTGTACCTAGGCCTTACCTTTTCTAAATTTTGGCCAAGCCCAACCCGAAGAGGGGCAGGGTCGTCTCCAACCCCTCGCTAGGAGAACGACGCGATGGCAGAGCGTGCACTAGCAGCTCCCCAGCATCCACCTCCTCACCCACGAGATGAGCAAGACCCCCTAGACCTATCCTTTTCTTGCATCTCATTCTTTCCCTCTCTCTTTCTCGGATTTGAGCACCGCAGAGCGCCGACCGCCGTCGACGTAGCCACAAGCAACCCCTTGCTAAACCACCGTGTGTAGAGACCTCCAACATCTCACGCCAGTCCTCTGCACTGAAGTATTCGAGCCTAGAAGCATGGAGTCGTCCCAATCGAGCCGCCTTCTCGATTGTGGCCATCGGATGCCGAAGCACGATTTGTAGCGCACAAACGAGCTCCGCCCTAGCCTTCGCCTCTATTAGACTTGCAGTGAGCCTCTCCTAGTTTCCCGCCTCCTCTAGAGCTCATAGTCATGCTATAGCCATCGTCCACACGAGCTCAGCGCCGCCCTAGCCGTCGTCCACACGAGCTCACACTTTTTGTTGCAAATCTAATGCATTTTCTCTCTTAAATTGAAAGTTATATCACAAGAGGAGATTGCCGGTAGCTGGAATTCTAGACCTAAAAAGAGCTACAACGGGGATAGCTATTCTCCGGAGACTCTAAATGACCTGAAAAATTACTAAGATTTTTTGAAATATATAAAAAATACTGGAAGAAAAAGATACAAGAGAGGACCCTCCCTGGGCCCACAAGCTCAGGTGGCGCCGTCCCCTGGGGCGCGCCATGTGAGCTTGTGGGGCCCATGGAGGTCCACCGATGCCCATCTTCCGCTATATGAAGCCATCTTCCCTAGAAAAAATCAAAGACTTTCTAAACAAAGCGTCATCGTCTCGTGGCAGAACCTGAGCATGAGCACTTTTGCTCTTCGACGAAGCCATTCTGTCGAGGATACTTCCCCACGGGAGGGGGGAATCAAAGCCATCATTATCAGCAACACTCCTCTCATCGTGGGAAGACTCATCTCCATCAACATTTTCACTGTTGGCTTACTTACTATAATCATTCAATAATGTTCTTGGAAATCGGATAAATGTTCCTTAATTCAAATAATGTTGTTGTGGTTTCAAAAAATGTTCGTCAACTCAAATAAAGTTCTTGGAAATCCAAGTAATATTCTTTAATTCAAATAATATTCTTAGAAGTCAAAAAATGTTCCTTAATTCAAATAATGTTCTTGGCATTCGAAGAAATGTTCGTGAATTGAAATAAAGTTATCGGAAATCCAAAAAGTAATCTTTAATCGAAATAGTGTTCCTGGAAGTCAAAAAAATGCTATTCGATTCCAATAATGTTCTTGGGATTTCAAAAAATATTTGTCAACAAATATAAAATACACGGAAGTCAAAAAGTATTCCTCAATTCAAATAATATTCTTGGCATTCAAAAAAATGATCATCAATTTAAATAAATTTCCTTTAAATAAAAATATATTTGTCAATTCAAATAATGTTCTTGGGATTTAAAAAATGTTCATCAATTGAAATAAAGTTCTTGGAATTCCCAAAATGATCGTGGAATTTCCAAAAAATATTCGTCGGTTTGAATAAGGTTCTTGAAATTCCAAAATATGTTTTAAACTAAAATTATTGAAAATCAAATAAATGTTGCTCAATTCAAATAATGTTCTTGGTATATCCAAAAATGTTCACTAACTCAAATAAAGTTATTGGAAATCCAAAAATTGTTCTTTAATGCAAAAAATATTCCTGGAAGTCAAAAAATCTTTCCTCAATTCAAATATTGTTCTTAGCATTCAAAAAAATGTTCCTTGATTTGGATAATGTTCTTGGAATTCCAACAATTGTTCTTTAATTCAAATAATTTTCTTGGAAATCAAATAAATGATGGTCTATTCGAATAATGTTCTTGGAATTTCAAAAAATGTTCATCAACTAATCTAAAGTTCATGGAGATCCAAACAATGTTCTTTAATTCAAAATAATGTTCTTGCAAGTCAAACAATTGTTCCTCGATTCAAAATATTGTTCTTGTCATTCAAAAAAATGTTTGTGAATTGAAATAAAGTTCTTGGAAATCAAAAAAATGATCTATAATTGAAATAGTGTCCCCGAAAGTCAAAAAATGTTCCTCAATTCAAATAATATTCTTGGGATTTCATAAAATGTTTGTCATCCCAAAAGAAAAACCGCTTGGAAATCCTAGGACCTTTACTACTGTACCGAACCAGCAACCTTCGCGCCAAGCGATGACCGCCGTAAGCTAGCATATAGAAATGAGCAAGAAACGTATGCGCTTTAACAACAAAGCGCCCATCCCTTGTTCTTTCGCTTGGAAGCTCAATCCCCTCGCTTCTTCTTTCGCTTCTACGCCCGTGCTTTCAGCAAGTTCTTACTAGTCGTCACTCAAGGAGGGAGCTCCAACCACTGCGCCCGAAGGCTTCGCACAATAGTTCTCCCTATCGTCGTGATCCACCTTTGGGTGTTTCTCCACAGAGCGGAACTCCACAAAGGTTCTTGGAAATCCAAAAAAGGTTATTTAATTAAAATATTGTTCTTGGAAGTCAACAAAATGTTCCTCAATTCAACTAATGTTGTTGGCATTCCGAAAATAATTCATCAATTCAAATAAAATTCTTCGAAATCCAAAAATTGTGCTCAATTCAAATAATGTCTTGGGATTATAAAAAGTGATTCTCAATTAAAAAATGTTCTTGGAATTCCAAAAATGTTCTTCAATTCAAAAAGAAATTTCAAAACAATGTTCCTCGGTTCGAATAATGTTCTTGTAATTCCAAAACATGTCTTTAATTCAAATAATGTTCTTTGAAATCAAATAAATGTTGCTCAATTCGAATAATGTTCTAGGGAGTTTCTTAAAATGTTCAATCTAAAGAATGTTCTTAAATATCAAATAATGTTCTTGGAAGTCAAAATTTGTTCCTTGATTCAAACTATTGTTCTTGGCATTAAAGAAATGTTCATGAATTGAAAATAAAGTATTTGCAAACCCAAAAATTATTCTCTAATTGAAATAGTGTCCCTAGAAGTCAAAACGATGTTCTCAATTCAAACAATGTTCTTAGGATTTCAGAAAATGTTCGTCAACTCAAATAGAGTTCTTAGAAATTCGAAAGTGTACTTTATTTCAAATATTGTTCTCAGAAGTAAAAAAATGTTCCTCGATTCAAATAGTGGTTTTGGCATTCCGAAAAAGATTCATCAATTCCAGTTAAGTTATTCGAAATCCAACAATTGTTGTTCAATTCAGATAAAGTTCTTGGGATTTTTTTAAATGTTTGTCAACTGAAATAAAGTTCTTGGAATTCCAAAAATGTTTGTCGATTCAAAACGGAATTTCAAAACAGTGTTCCTCAATTCTAATAATGTTCTTGGAATTCCCAAAATTGTTCTTTAATTAAAATAATATTCTTGGTAAAAGTGTTGCTCAATTCAAGTAATTTTCTTGGGATTTCAAAAAATGTTCGTAAACTCAAATAAAGTTCTTGAAAAAAAATCCAAAAATTGTTCTTTAATTCATATAATGTTCTTGGAAGTTTAAAAATTGCTCTTCAATTTAAATATCATTCTTAGCATTCAAAAAAAGTGTTCGTGTATTGAAATAAAGTTCTTGGAAATCATATCTAAGAGTATATTTGTCAGCTAAGTCAGTAATTTCCTTATTTAAGCGAAGTGTAGAGAATATGTGCTTAATAGTACCCAGTGGAAATCTATGAATTCTAGGCATCTTGATTGTTGAGCAGGTACTTTATGAAAGTAGAAATAAAGTAAGGTGGTGATGAGCCATTCTTTGGAGAACACGTGCACATATTAGTGTCATTGATAATTATATTGTTTTGAAAGTAAGGTGCTAAATACCGTGAGACCGATTCAATTAATACATTAGTAAAAATAGTAAAATTTGTATTACCAAGTATATGCCAAAAAGCCCTACAATGGTACAAAAATGAAAAATGTTTCTAGCCATGGATTATGACCACACCTAAAAGAAAGGGAGAATTCCACCCGTGGATTATCACCAAAAAAACTACAACCACTCAGCTTAAGAAAATCAACTACCAGTCCCTAGATTATGACCAAAAAAGGCGTACAATAACCACATCTTAACAAATCAAGCTTCACACTTCGATAACACCACACTAGCAAAACAGATTAACTCCTAACCCTAGTTATAACAATTCGAGTTTAAGTTCCATCACATCTTAAAATAGAGCAAAATTAATAAGCACCGGATCTTACATGTAACCACACAAAACACTATAATAGTTCATCTCCTATGCTTGGGTTATGTCCTATATCAAAACCACAACTACCACATCTAATATCAGTTCAAGTTCGACCTTTGGCCTATGACTAGAAAACAAAAACTAGTGAGAACAAGAACTAAACAGTAGAACAATAGAGATAAACAGTAGAACAGTACCACACAAGACCCATCTTATAACAGTTCTAGTACAAGTTCCGGTTCTAAACTAGAAGAGAGCTACAACACTATCACCAAAACGATTGCCAATGCATAAGTATACACATGGGAATTCCGAAGCATCTACACAATTGAAGGGACATGCTTGTTCACTTCTCTAGCCATGTCCAACACATCTCAAAACAAATCCACGCAAAGGGTTATGGACAGAAGTGTCAAGCACCAGAACAACAAAAAAGTTGACCCAATACTTGCTGTAATGATTTAACTACAACCATGTAGAACAACAACCACGATCTGTTAGATCTCAGCCGAACCTGCAAACACAAATAGAAAAGCAAAGCCGAAGCAGTTGAGGAACCTAGGAAATTGGAATTAAACCCAAACGGGGAACACCGGGTCTGACGAACCTCGGCCAATTATCACTAAATTGAAGTGCTATTCCTCGGAATATGGTTGCCAAAACACCGGCTACCAAGAAAAAAGAACAAATTAGCTAACACTAACTTCCATCCGAGAGACTTGCAGGAAGGGGAGAGAAGATGAAGAAGAGCCAGAGCACCTACCGCTCTGAGGCGCACGAAGGAGGAAGGAATGACGATGGGACGAAGAATCGATAGGAAGAAGCAGAGAGATCGAGAGGAAGACGTAGAGAAGGAATTGAGACGAAGCAGCTGCGCGAGGAAGAAAGGGGAACAAGGAAACAAGCATGCACCAGTGGAGTCGGTTGAAATAGGAAACAGGAACAGAGGCCGGCCCCATACAGGTGAAGGGTGTGCGGCGCCTCGATAGTTTGACGCAAAATGTGTCAAATAGGGATTTCCCTATAGTTCTTTCATGTGGAACGGCTCCTCAGAGCATTGTCGTTTTTCTTTGAGAAAGGTGTGATAGCTCCCGGGTGCCCCTACACCCTGTATGAACATTAAATTAAAAGAATTAGAAAATTTTGAAACTTTGTGACATCAAATATGGTCAAACTTGTTAGGTTCCTGCAAGTTTTCATAACAAAATATCATATAGAGAAAGGTGTACGCATGAGTTTCAGATTTCAGTGCTAAAAGTGCTCAAAACTTCAAGTACCGAAATCTTTTTCTTGTGTAGATCTCCTCGAATGTTTTTTGGCATGAAAACTTGCAAGCACTTACAAAGTTTGATCATATTTAACATTGCAAAGTTTTAGATATTTTTTATTTGTTTTCTATTATTTTTGAATTTACTATTCATAGAGGGTGTAGGGGCACCCGGGAGCTGAAAAATCACTCTCGTTTTCTTTTCCTAGTCTACCAGTGCCATGAGGGTGTTGGTGTTTTTTCTTTTCTTTTCTTTTCTTTTCCTACTCTACCAGCGCCATGGGGGTGGAGAAGGATGTCCGCTCTTATTGTCTCCGGCGGCGGTAGATGGTCGGCTTGGCCTCCTCTCCTCATCAAGGGAAGAGAGGCAATGGAGCAAGCTATATATGCACGCGCAGGCCCTGGAAAACCATGCCACTATTTTCTCCATGGCTAGAAGATGGAAATTATAGTTTCCCTGGATAATTGGCCAGAGTTTCTTCATCATAATTTAGTTTAAATTATCTTACAACTGTTTGGAAGTACTGCAAGTCACAAAAATTATAAACTCAACCGACAACAATGATCAATGCTGGTGAATCCAGTAAAATTACATAAATTGGACAGCTTGCGAATAAGTTATTATTGAAGTAGTACCACGGACCCCCAAACATTGGAGAACTATAGGAGCTTAAAAGGCAAAGCACAACACAACTAAGTTTACATTATTTAACATTGAAAAACCACGATGATTTGACATCTGAACGTCACAAAGCATAGCACCGGCTACAAGGCTCCAGAATGTTGAACTTCACTGCAGAGGGAACTTTCTCCTCAATGTATGTTTTCACAGCCAAGACTGATTTATGAGCCTCCCTTATATCCGCAGTTTCTAGTGGAGCGCATTTACTGTGAAAGATGCTAGAACGCCGATAATTCGCGGGAAAAGTGTCCAATGTAAGGCGCCGAAGTGATGTTGTCTTCTCAAGAATATGGCATGTTAGCTCAAGCATGCTCTTTTGGGGGTAGAAACCAGTGATCTCCACACTCTTGAGCTTGCCATGGTAGTGCTCTGGCATTCGCCTCAGAGACGAGGGGTCTCCCTCAAACGGGTCATACTTGGACTGTGCAACTCGTACCTGAAGGTCAAAGGCCAAGACATTGAAATTCATGATACAAGCATGGTTATTAGATAATCTTTGCAAGGTGAACAGTGACTTTCATACAAGACAAATTTCTCCAAGGAAGGAGAAGCTTCAAAAAAGAAACCAAGGATAAATAATCATAGTGCCGGTGATTATGCCATGAGAAAAGAAGAATATTCAAGATCTTGAGGTGGAGAAATTTGCTAGATATCACTGGAGCATTGATTATGTGCATAAAGATGTCTCGGGTTAATTATTCAAAGACATGGCTACTGCTATATCACTTACCAACTTAACAGTAAAATAATACCTCATAACCAGAACGTATGGTAAGAGTCTCAACTTTCGGCGCACAGGAAGGAAGGTTGTCAAGAGCATAACTAATGGCACACCTATTGTTCAACATCAGATTCTTCATTTTCCACGACTTTCCAAGCGAGAGTTGCACATTATGACCCAATAAGCGGAATCTGGAGATATTTGGAGCATTGATCTCTAGCACTTGAAGACTACATCCAATCACCTCCAGGAACCTGAGCTGCTGCAGCAGACGAGGTATCTCTAGGCGAATGATGTCAAAACAATATGAAGTCTCAAGTGTGCCAAAGCAAAGGAATTGGATAGAAGGCACCCTAGCTCATCCGCCGTAATATGCACCTCACTCAGAAGCAGCATTTTCAGGGTTCTCAAACCAAGTTGAAATGTGGGATGCAAGTCCAAATTGCCAAGGTAAAGATGCCGAATCGAGCCTTGACACATGTCAGATAGAAGCGTGCATGGAAAGTTAAACGTTGCCTTTTTCCTTGTTTTTCTGAAATAAACGTTGCCTCTCTCGTCAATACTACAAGATCAAGTTCTTCAATCCCTGGTGTAACTGCAATCTGGAGCCAACTGGTGAGACGATGATACGGTTCTGCATCATCAAAAATATCATAGTATCGAAGCCTGAATTTCCTCACCCCAGCGCCTGAGTGGTATGTTATAACACGGTCAATATTGTTGTTGTAGTCTCTTATAACATTCGGTCCCACTGCTCTCTCATATAAATTTTGTTTCAAGCACGTTGTTTCATTAGTGAAGGTAAGATTGGGATAACATCCCCAGGAGGATAGGAAGGAGTGAGACACACAGGCAGCACGGGCAGCATCTTGCATTGGCAGTAGGAAATATATATGACGCCAGATGTCCTACATGTAGAAGTAGAAAATATCATCATTAGACTTTCAGTACTAAGGAAGTATTCATTGTTGGATAAATGAGCAACTAGCTTTACTGAGGGCCAAGGGCCAGTACATATACAGATGTGGTAAAGTGCAGAAAAGCCCCTTATACAATGGGGATGTACACAAGAAACTATACACATCTAACACCCTCCCTCAAACTCATGGTGGATCAACAACACTGAGTTTGGAGAGGAAAAAGCCATGCTGCGCTCGAGTCTATGCCTTCGTGAAGAAGTCTGCCAACTGTAACTCAGAGGGCACATAGTGAAGAGCGAGAGTCTGATCCTGCACAGCAGCACGCACAAAGTGGGCATCCACACCGATGTGCGTGGTGAGCTCATGCTTCATCGGGTTGCGCGCAATACTGAGAGCACCGGTACTGTCTGACAGTAAGGGAGTCGAGGTAGTAGCAGACACACCAAAATCCTCAAGTAACCACCGTAACCAGATCACCTCAGCCGTCAACATAGCCATGGCTCGCGACTCAGCCTCGGTACTCGAGCGAGAAACTGCTGTCTGTTTCTTTGTCTTCCACGCAATAAGAGAGCCACCAAGAAAGACACAGTAAGCAGACAGCGAGCGTCGATCAGAGGGATCACTAGCCCAGGTAGCATCAGAGTAGACCTGGAGCTCAAGAGAGCTGGAGCGGGGAAAGAAAAGGCCTGAGAGATCGTGCCACGAAGATATCATAGAACACGGAGGAGATGACTGTAGTGGACAGAGGTGGGGGCTGAAACAAACTGACTCAGGATGTGGACAGGATAGGAGATGTCAGGACGCGTAATAGCAAGATAGACAAGACTGCCAACAAGGTGACGATAGCGAGTGGGAAGGAAGAGGGTCACCATCAGAGGCATGAAGCTGAACGTTGAGCTCCATAGGAGTCACAATTCTGCACTCATCACCGAGAGCAGCGCGAGCAAGAAGATCCTGAATATATTTTCTTGGGAGATGTAGAAGCCATCAGAGGTCGAGGAGATCTCAATCCCAAGAAAATAGCGAAGTGGACCAAGATCACTCATGAGGAATTGGTCGCGAAGGCGAGCCTTAACAAAGGCAATGTAGTCAGAGTCGTCACCAGTGATGATCATGTCATCAACATATAGAAGGAGAAGAGTCCGACCACGAGGAGACGTGTGAACAAACAACGCGGGATCATGATCACTGGGCAAGAAACCAGCGCCAGTCACCACAGAGGCAAAGCACTCAAACCAGGCGCGAGGGGCCTGTTTAAGACCATAGAGGAGCAGCGAAGTCTACAGACCATACCATCAGGAGCATAGTACCCCAGTGGTGGCTGCATATAAACCTCCTCACGCAACTCGCCATTGAGAAAGGCGTTCTGAACATCAATTTGAGAGATAGACCAATGACGAAGAGAAGCGACAGTAAGAAGAGTGCGGATAGTGGTCATGTGGGCCACAGGAGCGAATGTCTCATCATAATCCCATCCCTGCTCCTGCTGAAAACTACGGGCCAGAAGACGCGCTTTGTAGCACTCAAGAGAACCATCAGAGCGAGTCTTAATCTTGTAGACCCACTTGCAGGTGATGGGACGAACACCGGAAGGGAGGGAAACCAGATCCCATGTGCTAGAGCGCTCAAGTGCAGCAGGCTCTTCGGCCATCGCAAGCTGCCATTCAGGCTGAGTCATGGCAGTCCGATAGGAAGTGTGGGCTCAGCAATAACTAAGAGATCATACCGATCAGGAGAGTAGCGATCAGGCGGGGGGCAAGGCCGACCACGGAGGTTATGAACCGGGGGAGGCGTGAAGGGAGGTGCCCCAGAGGTGGAAGGCGCGTCAGGGGAAGCATCCTCAGAACGAGGGCGACGAGTATAGTGGAGAGGAAACGGTGAGAGAGGGCGACGGACTGGAGATGATGGTGGACAGGTGGAGGAGGAGGATGGGGAAGATGGGGTCGGTGGTGAAGGAGAAGGAAGGAGAGGTGCAGGAGGAGGAGGTTAAAAATGAGGCACAAAGCAGGGTTATCGGGGAGAAGAAGAAAAGAAATATCTTCCACAGAAAAGATCGAAGAAGAAGAACGTGGGTAGTAAGAGCGAGACTCGTCAAAAGTCACATCACGCGAGATGCGCAAACGATGACCAACAGGATCCCAACAGCGATAGCCCTTGTGCTCATCACTGTAGCCAATGAAAACACACTCAACCGACTGAGCAGTCAGTTTGGTGCGTTCTCGAGGGGCAAGAAGGACATAGCACACACATCCAAACATACGAAGAGCTGAGTAGTCAGGAGAACGACCAGTGAGACACTCCATAGGAATACCACCCTGCAGAGCAGTCGATGGCTGAATGTTGATGAGATAGGTGGATGCAGAAACAGCCTGAGCCCAAAAGTGGGGCGGAAAGGAAGCAGCAATCATCAGCGCACGAGCCGTCTCAAGTAGATGACGATGCTTACGTTCGGCAACGCCATTCTGAGCATGAGCACCAGGACATGAGAACTGGGCAAGAGTACCCTGTTCCGCAAGAAAGCCACGTAACAGCTGGGAGATAAACTCACCAGCGGAGTCAGCATGAAAAGTATGAATGGGCATGGAAAACTGGGTGTGAACCATGGCAGCAAAACGTTTGTATATAGAGAGAACCTCGCTACGAGATTTCATGAAGTAGAGCCAAGTGTAGCGAGAGAAATCATCAATAAACAGGATATAGTAGCGATGACCACCTTTCGAATCAAAGGGAGCAGGACCCCAGACATCAGAATGAACTAAGTCAAAAGGACGATGAGATACTAACTCACTGGTAGGATAAGGTAATTGGGTCTGTTTGCCAAGTCTGCAACCATTACAATGTAAAGAAACATCTCCAGATACAGACCCTAAGAGGCCCTGACGAACTAAAGAAGATAAGTGAGAACCACAAATGTGACCAAGGCGATGATGGCACTGCTAGAAGGATGCATACGAAGAGGCAGCAAGAGCATGGGAGCTGGCAGAAGTGGTGGCAGCGGAAGGAACACAAAGCCAGTCAACCTCGCAAAGGCCCTCTGCACTACAAAAAAAATACACTTCCGTGATGATACGTGTTTGTCATAGTAGGTCGCGTTTTTTGGCATGCATGTACATCCATGACAAATTTATGAAAGAATCAAGATAGTCATACCTGTGCTGTCGTAGAAGTGTTCCATGACATTACCAAAATTATCATCACGGAAGTGTCCACTTCCATGACGATAAATCGCGCGTCACAGAAGTGCTTTCGTCAAGGGTGACCGACACGTGGCATCCACCGTAACGGAACGCCGTTAAGCTATCGGGTCGTGTTTTGGATCCGATAACCCGTTAACAGCCCCGACCAATGGGGATTTTCCACGTGTAAAATCATCATTGGCTGGAGGAAACACGTGTCGGCTCACCGTTGGGACAGATGCCATCCGCTCATTGGACCGAAGGCGCCTATGATACGGCAACACGTGGCGCGGCCCAACAGAGGCCCATTCCTGTGAAAAGGCCGGCCCGTTTGACTTGGTCAAAAGGTGGCGGGCCGGCCCACGGAAAGCCTGTTAACGGCCTGTTCGCATATAGCCCATTTACAGCCCGCTAACCCAGGGCCCGTTACGCCCTATCCGAATTAGGCCCAGTAGCGTCATCTGGGCCGTCCAATATGATTCAGCCCGTTTTAACTTCCGGCCCATGTGTGGCCCATGACTTCTTTCGGCCCATATGAGGACCTTTGTAACTCTTGGCCCATTAATGGCCCGTGGTGAAACTGGCCCGTAATGAACAGTGTATCACTTTATACCCATTAATGGCCCGTTATTCCATTGGGCCGTTTCCAGCCCAAGTTATCTTTCGGCCTTCTCAGGGCCCATTGATTCTTGGGCTCATTTGCAGCATTCGGTTACATACGGCCCGTTACTGTCATTTTCTGCTTGTGGGCCAAATTCAGCCCGTCGTTACAGTCGGCCCGTTTGCGGACCGTTAATACGTTGGGCCGTTTTCATGTCAAAAAAACCCGTTGGGCTGTTTTCATAGAGTTATCAAATACGGCCTATTAACGGCCCGTTATGGTCCACGAATAGTACGGCCCATGATTGGCGAAATGATGATATGCCCCGTAGAAGGCACATGGATCCTACGGCCCGCATGAGGCCCATGGATAGTACGGCCCGTAGAAGGCCCATGGATCATACGGCCCGTAGAAGGCCCATGGACCCTACGGCCCGTAGAAGGCCCATGGACCCTAAGGCCCGTATAGAAGGCCGATGGATCCTATGGCCGGACGAAGGCCCATGGATCATACGGCCTGCAGGAGGCCCATGGTTACAACAGTCCGTGTGTTGCCACGATTATTTTGGCCTAGTTACCAAAAATAGGCTATTGTGGCCACTAGAAAAAAACAAAAAAAGAACTGCAGTGACTACAAGCAAACAACTAAACAAGACAATAAGGAAATAAATAAGCAAGCAATTAACGCTAGCCTATTACCACTATTACACATATTACATCCACTGGGCATCAAAGTTCGCCACCAGTGCAAATATAGGGAACAAAGCAGCACATTACATACACTGGCCGTCAAAATTGGCCACCAGTGCAAATAAACGCGGCAGCAAAACAAGAGCATAACTGAAACAACTTCAGAAGAGCTCAAGAAATGTTATCCTGGGTATCCACCATGCTGGCAATAAGCTTAGCAAGCTGATTAGCTTTGTCCTGTTTGGCGCTAAAATCCTCCAACGCTTGCTGTTGCACCAGAAAGTATGCATCTGAATGCTCCAGGGACTTCCGCAGTCCTTCCGCTTCTTGTCGCAGCACAGCTGATCGATGTCTTTCAGCTTGTAGTTGAGACTCAAGAAACCGAACTGATTCAGACAGTGAGTTTGAATAGCTTGTGCAAGCGGTAGTGGCCAGTAACTCGAACACTAAACCAAGACAGGACTTTGGGGTTGTCTCGCTGTCTTCAAGATAGTCTTCCTTAGCTGTTTTATCAGCTTTGTTGGAGACCAACAAGGATGTGTCACTATCCTGAACCTTATCTGCATTACTTCCTTTACCATTGCTTAATAAGGCACTCTTCCCCAATATTCTGTCAGCATTCTAAAAGAAGAAACAAGCAGACACATAACAAGTTTAGCATGTACTAGTATATGAAACTCATTTCGGTGAACCAGTTCATTAGTAAGGTGGACAGGATTAAACTACCAAGTCTTCTATTGCCAAGTACTAGTACATAATAAAAGCATCAAACAAACATATATCTATGTCCTATGGTCACTGCATTGTCTTGCCAAATCAAAATAGAGACACGGTTCAAATCATATCAGTTCAAGACAAAGCAGCAGTGAAAGAATACAAAGCGTGGGAAACTACACGGCACAACAAGATTTCAGATGGGTACCACGGGTCTACATGTACAACAACACTATTGGCTCTGTTGTGATGCTAGTAATGTGCATGATATGAAAGTCAACTGTATACACAATTGAAATTGAAATCAACAGAGCTATTGATAAGAGCAAACCTGTTAAAGAAACATGCGTGAACATACCTGCTGTGCCATTGGAGTTTCGATTGGATCCTTCAATTTAAAAATAAGTTTGTATGAGTAAATACAGTGATACAAGAGCAAAGCAATCATAGTTAAAAAAGGCGCGCCTAAGCGAGCGCTTAAGCGCGCCTAGGCTCTAGGCGTTGGCAAAACGCATTGCGCATAACTACGCATAATCTGTGCATAACTGCGCATAAGCATGCGCTTTGGTCAGTAAAGCGCAAGGCGGTGGCAAAACGCACAATTAACGCCTAGCGCTTTTTTGAACTATGATAGCAATGGAATCTTAAATTAGAACAGTTGTTCTTCAGGTTTAGGCACTTGTTCTACATGAACAGAGTACAGTAAGACGCAAGAATATAATACTTAAAAATAGAAAATGAGCTCATAGACCTTACCACATTCTTGGTTCGGGACCAGTACAGAACAAGGCGTTCCCAGTCATCGTCCAGTAAATGTGTCTCAGGAGAACGTAAGGGAATTTGATGAGTTTCTTTGCCGGTGAAGTACGTTTTCTTCAGGTAATTCCGATACTGCCACCAAGCATTCTTGAAGATAGCAGAGGTATTAGCACAGGTTACCTCATCCTGAGTTTCCAAATCGGTCCTTCTCTATAGAGAAAAATGGGAAAATTTGCTGTATTATAACCATCATGGAGGTAGGATGTATGGGACGAAGCAAAGTAATTGCCATGAATAACATTACTTACACATAACTCCTGGACAAACACCTGCAACTGGCATTTTCCTTCATCTTCAGTATAATATTTCCAAGATGGGAAGATACGCACATACGATTTAACAACATCAAATGCGATAGATGCTAAACTACGACTAGCTGGTTGTGCTTCCTCCACAGGAATAGGCGTACTAACTGGTGGAGTTGGGGTTCGCCGTGATAGTACTGGCCCTTTGGGCACTGGAGCTGCCTTACTAACTGCTCTTGTTTGGGAGCTCTGTGGTGGAGATGGTGCTGTGTCAACAGGAACTGGGTTACTATCGGCTGGGGTTGGGGTTAGATTGGGTGAAGCTGGTTCTCTGTCCATCGCAGTAGGGGTACAATCTGCGAGAGTTTGGGTTATGTGTGGTAGGGCTGGTTCTTGTGCATGTACAACCGGGGTGCTATCTCCACCAAGAGGTAGCACTGTTTTATTTGAAGACCGTGTTTTTAGTCCGCTAGATACTGGCATCACCCGCTCCAATTCAAATGGCTGATAAACAGGAAACATAGTTGAATGTACAGACATTGTATGAGAGACAGATGCAATAGATAGTGTGGAAAAAAGAGGGCATGAAATAGTTGACATGTATATTGTTTAACTAAAACGGATAGCATGACATAATTTCACATATATGATGTCTATCTAAACTGGATAGCATAGCATAACATAATTCAAAGATATGATGAATAACTAAACAGGATCGCATGACATAATTCACCTACATGTTATCTAAGTAATCAGGATCGCATCATTTAATTCACATATGTGATTTATATGCTAAACAGAGGGCATTCGATATGATGTCTGAACTAAGAACATGGTGTTGAATATTGTGTATATGATGTCTAAACTATGCAATGCAAGACACCGTATGCATGATATGAGCAGTATAACCGTGCCAAGTTAGAGCATACACCTCAGTGGGGGAATAGGACTGGTCATCTGTCTCTGAATCCATCTCTGAGGAGCTATCGGGACCCAACAAGAGATCTGCTTCGACAGGTAGCACTGTCTGCTCTGAAGGCCTTGTTTTCACTCCAGATTTTTCCATCTCCCACCCAAATGGCTGATTCACAGGAAGAGTAGTTTAATGTACAAACATTGTCGACAAATGGAAATGTAATGAAGAAAAGGATGGGCAAGATATCATTCAAATATATGATGCCTGGTTAAACAGGATGGCATTGCACATTTCACATATATTATGGCTGGCTAAAAGACATGAGACTGCATAATTCCCATATATGATATAGAAACTAAACAGGTGGCATTACAGAACATGTCTAAACTAAGCAGATGACATATATGATGTCAAAAGTAGGCACTGCAAGGCAACATATGCATGATATGACTAACATCATCATGCCAAGGTAGAGCAAACACCTTGGGGGTAAATAGGAGTGGTCAGCGGCGTCTGAATCCGCCTCAGAACAGATATCTTCCTCTGGATTACAATCTGGAGAGGGGTGGGGAGGGTTTGCCATTGAACCCACCATGGAGCGATGTCTGCATGACATTGTATTGCCGCGCAAAACTCTTCTCTTTTTCTCTACATGTTCAGCATGACTGTGTACAATATCTGACATGCATACGAAAAAATATGGTGAGATTATGTAAGGAGAGCATGCAGAAATTTAGAGTGATGGTAACAACCAGTGGATCGACGTTTTTCCGTTCAACCAAAATAGCCCTAATGGATCGACGTGAATGTATAGTAATAAGTGATGCAACAAGTGTACAACCTCTTTGCCGTAGCCGTGTCGACCTCAGCATCATTGGGTTGGTCGCTGAAGCAGTTGAGGCAGAGGTGGTTGTCGGAGGTGTGGAGGAAGATCTGAGGAATCTGTAGACGGCGTCCAGGGCACTGCTCTGTTGTGATGGATCGTTCTGTCATTGGAGCAGCTCCGATGAGCCGTAAGACGTCAACGCTGAAGCAGCACAAGACAGACATCGTCAACCTCAAGTGGGATTCTAATAGCATCTCCAATAGATGATGTAAAATGGATGTAAAATCAACATCACCAAAAACCACCTGACTACAACAGATGAGGTAAAAACTGTTGACTCTGAACTTAACTGTCGAAACTGAAATTTACTTTGGAATCTGAATGCTACTGTCGAAACTGAACGCAATGGTAGCAGAGAGGCACTTGACATTTAGTTTAGGGAGGGCCTGCAATTCATCTTCAACCTGCACCCCCCTGAACCGCCAGCCACCACCGGCCCCAGCGCCGCCTCGCCGCCCCGAAACAACTCGCCACCGCCGCCCCGGCCAGCCCTCTAGGCCCCCCGCCCCCCACCCTGAACCCTAAGATAGATAGTGGGGTACCTCTCCGGCGAGCTCCCGTCCCCGCTGCAGGTGGTTCTTCCTTAACTCCGGCGAGCCCCCCCAACCCCTGCAAATCGACTGACCCAAAAGTCGATTCAGTCGACTGAAGTGTGGCTTAATCGGAGCAGAGCAGCAACACGAGCGAGGGGGAGAGCAGCAGCAGCTGGGCGAGCGAGCGATCGAGCGAGAGCCGGAGCAGCAGCAGCAGCGCGAGCGAGCGAGCGAGAGCCGGAGCAGCAGCAGCAGATCTGGCTGGTATGGACGCCGCCGCCGAAGGGGCCTCGCACTGGGGGAGAGCCGCCGTGGAGATGTCGCCCGCGGCGCCGGCTTCAAGGTAGCCGCTCCATGGGGGTGCGAGATGGAGCACCGTCGGCGCCGGGAGGTCGAGTTAAGGAGAAGGTGCGATGCGATGAGTGTACAACCTCTTTGGTGGCGCCGAGTAGGCCTCGGCTTCGTCCGAGGAGTCGGTGAGGATGCTGCGGTTCCGGTAGAGCAGGTTAAGGCGGCGCTGTGGGGATGGAGCAGCCGCGATAGATGAGGCGATCGTTGAAGCAGCTCCTTGGAGGTGGAGGACGGGGCGGCTAAACCGGCGGGACGGCGAGATGGACGACGGATCCTCATCCGGGGAGGTGGACGAGGGACGTCGAGCTGTTGTGGTGGACGACGTCGTCGGGGAAGAGGCTCCGGCTGGGCAATGGTGACGTGGCGGACGGAGGAGGGTGGGGTTTCGCGGCTGGAGCGGAGAGGTTATGGTGGCCTGGGATTTCGAATGGCGAAAAGGGGGCGATGGGAGGGGGTGAAGCATGACTTAGGGACGCGCTTGTCCAAAATGTAGGGTGTGTTACAAAAGTACCCGCCACCGATTTGAACTAGCGGCCCTTTCGGCTCAGGGTTAGAAGGGGGATTTCGCGTGTCGGGATTTGGCAGCTGGAGGGAGTTTTCGCGCGCGTTGTAATTTCGGGATAGCAAGGCGCGGGTTGTGAAGGCGCCAGTTTTGGGAGCACGATATCTGAATTTTCGGGATATAACAAGACGCGGGTTGAATTTTAGGGACAAGCCTAACGTGTAGTAATATTGTACTTGTACGTACCAAATCAATTCGCACTTCCCTCAACCAAAAAGAAAACAAAAAAATAAAACTATTCACACCACACAAAGAGAGAGTCTTGCCCCGTTTTACTATACAAATGCTATTCAAAGCTACTCCCTCCTTCCATCTATATAGGGCCTAATGCTTTTTCGATGCTAACTTTGACCAAATATTAGAGCAATGATATATGACATGCAACTTACACAAAGCACACCGTTAAATTCGTCTGTGAAAGGTTCTTTCAATGATATAATTTTCACATTGTGCATGTCATGTACTATTAATCTTGTCAATAGTCAAAGGCAGTCTTAAAAAATCTCATTACGCCCTATATAGATGGAAGGAGGGAGTATGAGTCCATGTTATGTCCGATTAAATTTTTTCGCTTGCTGTATAATGCATGTAACCTACTCATACCAACATTTTAGTGCATTCCAAATGTCTATACTACCGCTGCAATTCGAACTAAATTTGAATTCGTTTCTCTATTTCAATAAGAATCTACAATCATGATTGTTGCCAACTTCAACCATCATAGTTTCCTTGCTATCCGCCAGATATAAATCGGACGGCCTATAATGCAGGATGGCAGGCACACCATCATCAACAACTCCGTTCTTTATAAGAGTAGAGATAAAATATATTAAATGTAGTATAACATGTTCATAACCACACCATGTGTATCACCGTTATATATATTCACACATGCGTCGGTTTGAAACACTATGATAAATTCTTCAAATATCCGAATTCGCTTTTTATAATGAAGTATATATGATCTCTATTCGTCTTTTACACCCACAACAACCCTCTTATCTTTGTAGCTAGCGCTAACTTTCTCTTGTGCATGCACACGCCCGCATACCTCTCACCCTCCCTCAGCATTCTCTAGCTCCATCGCGCAAATTCGTCTTTTCACTTTAGGTCGTTCACCCACGGTGTGTGTAGGCCCCCTGGCTCCTTCTTTACGGCACACAAACACAAGCTTCCCCTCTTCTCTTGTCACCGTCCATGCCTCACTCCCACCACTCTTTTCATCGTTCTCGTACTCGCACACTCCTCCCCCCTCGATATAGTATGCCTCTCGTACCACCTCCTACATGCATCCCTCTCTCTCTATCCTTCTCCTCGTGCCTCATTTGCTTCTAACACACACATGCATGTATACCGATCGATCTCCCAACATATACCTAGATCGACTTTAACTACCCCCCATCGATCGACGTACCTCACAAGTTATGTCTCTCCTTTCTCTAACAAAGGGCGATTGATCTTCCTATGTAGTTACGTCTGCTTACCACCGCCACATCGTCACCCCTCATCATTCGTGCATGCCTCCTGACCCATCTCTCACACGCACGTGCACAGACAACAAGCAGCCATCTCCTCTCTTATTGATATTGCGGGCGTGCCCTCCGTTTGTCTAGCAAGCCTATCCCACCATTTGTTAGAAGCAACTCCACTACCACCCCCTCCAACACTCTAGCTCTGTCTCTCTCCCAACCTTATTCCTCTCCTGCACATATGCATGGATGCCGATCGATCTCCCTTAATACATTAATTGAGTTTCTGGACTTTTAATGTGCATAATCTAAATATGAATTGCATGCACATGCTCCGGTGCACCAAAGTAGGTTGAAAAATCACATGTGTGTCCTTGGTTGAGTTTCTAGGTCCCATGGAAGAAATGAGAATGAAATTCAAACATCTGGGCGTCATGACTCGGCCGAGAACATCGAGAAACTTTGGTTTTAAATTCATGTAAATCCAAAACTCGCCTGGAAATCATGAAACTTGGCATGGTGTCATGTCATGGCACTAACATGTTGTGGTAAAAAAATTGGGCCGATTTGGAAGCTCGTGGTTCTAAGAGGGAACGTGTCACCTTTGAGTGTGAAACGATATACGCTGCCCCCCCTTGAGTTTCTTAACAAAGGCAACATAGAACTACATTAGTGCCTGTTAAATTTTGGAATTATTCCGGGTTCATTTGTCGTTTTTTATAAATTAATTGAGTTTCTGGTCATTTAATGTGCATAAGTCAAATTTGAACTACAAGCACATGCTCTCGTGCACCAAAGTTGGTTGAAAAATCACATTTGTGTCCTCGGGTGAATTTCTAGGTCCCATGCAAGAAATGAGAATAAAATTAAAACATCTGGGCATCATGGCTCGGCCGACAACATTGAGAAACTTGGTTTTAAAATTCTTATAAATCCAAAACACGTCTGAAAATCATGAAACTTGGCATGGATGTCATGTCATGGTACTACCATGTTGTGGTAAAAAAAATGGCCGAATAGGAACAGATTTTGGTATAAGCTTCTTGCAAACCAAAGCTTCTCTCAAGAAGGCTCGTGGTTCTGAGAGGGAACGTGCCACCTTTGAGTGCAAAACGATATACGTTGTCCCCCTTGAGTTTATTTACAAAGGCAACATAGAACTACATGAGTGCCCTGTTAAATTTTGGAATTATTCCGGCTTCGTTTGGCCTTATTTACACATTAATTGAGTTTTTGGTCATTTAATGTGCATAATTCAAATTTGAACTACAAGCACATGCTCCCGTGCACCAAAGTTGGTTGAAAATCATATTTGTGTCCTCGGGTGAATTTCTACTCCCTCCTTCCATCTATATAGGTCCTAATGTGTTTTTCGAGGCTAACTTTGACCAAACGTTAGAGCAATAATATATGACATGCAACTTACACAAAGCATACCTTCAAATTTGTATGTCAAAGGTGCTTCCAATAATATAATTTTCATAGTATACATCTCATGTGCTATTAAGCTTGTCAATAGTCAAAGGCTGTCTTGAAAAACACATTAGGCCCTATATAGATGGAAGGAGGGAGTAGGTCCCATGCAAAAAATGAGAATAAAATTCAAACATCTGGGCATCGTGGCTCGGTCGAGAACATTGAGAAACTTGGTTTTAAAATCATGAAACTTGGCATGGTGTCATGTCATGGTAGTACCATGCCGTGGTAAAAAAATTGGCCGAATAGGAACAAATTTTGGTATAAGCTTCTTGCAAATCGGAGCTTCTCTCAAGAAGGCTCGTGGTTCTGGGAGGGAACGTGTCACCTTTGTGTGCATAATTCAAATTTGAAATACAAGCACATGTTCCAGTGCACCAAAGTTGGTTGAAAAATCACATGTGTGTCCTCGGGTAAATTTCTAGGTTCCATGCAAGAAATGGGAATGAAATTCAAAATTCTGGGCGTCGTGGCTGGGTTGGAAACATTGAGAAACTTAGTTTTTTAATTCCTGTAAATCCAAAACACGCATGAAAATAATGAAACTTGGCTTGGTGCCATGACATGGCACCAACATGCTGTGGTAAATTTGCAGTCCGATTTGGGAAGGCGCACACATTAACAATCAACAAAGTCATTTTGGAACAAGTGCTGTCACGTTACAATTGGAAAGACAAGTATTATTGAAACCGTGGGCGTTCTACTTACTAGTACCATTTACGTGCCGCCACGCGTCCCCATTTTTTATTAGCTAGGAGGCGCCGTGCAGGGTAGCTATTTGAGTATGAGAGGCGTGCGATCAGACCCCTGCGCGTGCTTATCGGGAGGAGAGCCCTTTGACCTCCATCTGTCATCCACCTCTCTCCCAAGGTCTCCATTAATGGCGCCCGAGCCTCTGTTTAATGGCGTGTCTATGTCTCACTCGACTGAGATTTAAGAGAGAAAAAAGAAAATCTGAAAGCACGGATCTTGATGTAAGATCCGACGGACCTATATAGCATCTACTGCGACTTATAGCAAGACTGATGAATATATAAGGACGCGGTAGTCCGCGCAGGCCAGGTGCCCTCCCTTGCACTGCAGAAATCAATCGAACATCACATCAATCAAGAAACCTGCACCTTGCTCAATCAGCCGAACGGACAAGGTGTATTCGAACCTCATACACTGGAGGCGTCAAGGGGCGGAGGCACAAGGGGCAGTGGAGCACGGTGAGGTCCATCGAGACCTTAGAGAGCTCCATCGTCAGGTCATGTTCGGTCTGCATGATCTCGCCCTCCTCGTGCACAACCATCTCTCGACTTGAGCCGGGGTATTACAAAGCTTTACCATCACATATTTTATACTACTTCAAGGTGCATTAAATCAACACATGCAAGTATCAAAAGGAGAGTCACGGCATGCATGCATGCGTTGTAATTAATGCATCGGTAAACGCAAATTATTGAAATATATCGAGTGCAGTGCTTTGATGTGTCGCGTCAACTCGTACATCAACAAGAAGTTTGATTATCCTCTCCCTCGCGGACTTAACTGCACCTGCCTTTGGCTGTATGACAGCTTGGCCACACACCTGTCGGGCCCACCTGTCATACACGCAAAGGCAGGAGCGTCCCTCCCTCACCCATGAGTGTGGGAGGCTGGCAAGACTAGGAGAAGCTTTCGCTACACGCTCTCCCTCCCGCACGCGGTGGACATGCAGCAGTTCAATCGGTGTCAGATGGCCAGAAGCGTACTGTAGTACTCCTCCAGTGCAGTAGTACTCCATCATTGTTCGACTTCCCGAAGAGGCGAAGAGCCAAGCGCAGCCCGGACGCTCGTGTGGCAGTTTCATGTGTAGAGTAGTCTAGGATAGCGTGTACCGTGCCTGTAAGCTTAAAATCGTTGGGGTCGGCTCCATGCTATGTGGCCGTCTCGAAGTTTTTTTAAAAAAAATAGTCTTCTGGCCCTACCTGACACCCTGGTGATTGTAGTTTGCACGCTCATCTGGTCAAGACAGGAATATATATTTTAATTTGTTTTTTTCGAAAAGGGGGGACTCCCCGGCCTCTGCATCAGAACGATGCATACGACCACATATATTTTAATTTGTGGTGGGTAAATGTTAGAGGTTGCAGCAAATATATTGTACACTGCGGGTCTTTCAGCCAAGTTTAGAGGCAAGCATGTGGGGCCAGTGCTATGATGTGTCGCGTCAACTCGTACAACGAGGAGAAGCTTGATTTTACTACACGCCTTCTCCCTCACCCATGCGCGCGGTTGCTCGCAAACGAGGACAAGCTTTTGCTTAGTAGTACTTCTACAACAAGCTATCTGTCCCGCTCGCGGTGGACGAACATGCAGCAGTGGATTCGACACTGTAGAAGCAGTAGTAGTAACATCATTGTTCGTCTTTTCGAAGAGGCGAAGAGCCAAGCGCAAACCGAACGTTGCAGTTGCGAGCATTGGAGCACACATATAGCCAGGCTCTTGCATGAGACAAAATTGCTACGTGAGCCCACTATTGTACTAGTACGTACAACTACTTGCTAGTATAGCCCTGTAAACCAGAAATGAGTATTTTCCCTTCTAGAGATTTCAACAAGTGACTAGACTACACCGAGACGGAGTACATATGGAGCAAAATGAGTGAATCTGCACCGTAAATAAATACGTACTAGTTCTATCGTTTTCCTCTCCGAGGTGCACAATATTAAGTATACTGACTAGTCTCTTTTTGACACGCATTTACGTTTTTTTACACAGTACAGACGCAAGCGCTCATATACACGCGCATACACTCACCCCTATGAATGCACACACGCACGACACTATCATCTTGAAATTTACGAAGTCACCATAGGCACCTCGTCGTCGACGGGTCCATAGGTGCTTGAATGCCAAGGAGGGAGAGAGTAGCAGTTCCTGAGACGTTGAACGGTCAATGATGCATCCTCAATTACATGCAGAGAGAATTAATTGGAGAAGCAGAATAGAGCCAGCACGATGTGAATGCAATAGAGTTTGGACTCTCATATAATAAAGGCGCCCCACCACTCCAATCCATCTACTCCCAAGTCTCTGCGCAACACTGCTCACTCCAATCCAAGACCAAGTGGCCAGAAGCCACAAGCACCTATGGAGGCGATGGACGCGAGCGGCAGTCGCCTGTGCCAAATCATCCAAGGCGCCGGCCTGCGGCCCCGCACCGCGCAGTGTTTCCAGACGGTGCTGGCGACCGCAGGCATCGTAGCCCTTGCCGACGCCATTCTCGCATGGACGACATGATGGTCAACTCCATCCGCAAGTTCACCGCCGTCAAGAAGCGCGCGGACGACCTTGTCGTACTGCTCCAGCCCGCGCGCCCAGGCTCCTCATTGCCTGCCACCCTCATCGGCCTCCATGGTGACGAACTCTTTCAAGCCCTGGTGGCCCTGCAGGTGCCGGAGGTCGCGACGAAGAATGTGCACCTCGAGGCCGCGCTCGCCGCGCAGCGCCTCACCATGCAAGAAACCGTTGACCTGCACATCCACGTCTATGCCTCGACGGTGTAGAGTGCCCTGAGGTTGAGCACACAGATGATCTACGTACGTTCAAATATGATCAACCGTGCGACAGCAGTTCCAAATCGAGAGGGAAAGGCGAAGAGTCGGTGGACGGTTGCCAGTTTGCCACGGTACACGAAGAGGCGCCCCGGCCTACACGTCCTTTCGGAAATTGTACAAAAGGACTCGCCGTCTTCTTACTGCACCTGCCTTTGGGTGTATGACACGTGGGTCCAACGGGTGGCTGGCCAACCTGTCATACAACCAAAGGCAGGTGCAGTAGAGAGGCGAGGAGTAGATGCCCAACACGCACGTGAATTCAACGCAGTCTGCACTTCTCATATAAAGGCTCCCGCCAGTCCAATCTACGAAATCCTACGCACCTACGCACCTACGGGCAAGAGTGATCACTCCAATCGCAAGATCAGTTGACTAGAAGCTAGACCCATGGAGGCGATGAGCGCGAGCATCAGCCAGCTGTGCCAGATGGTCCACGACGCCGGCCTGCATCCTGGCACCGAGGAATGTCTCCAGGTAGTGCTTGAGGCCGCCAGGGCGAGGGGCCGCTTGGACGACAGCTTCGTCTCCTTGTTCGACGAGGCCCTCGTCGGCTTCCTCGACAAGTTCACCGTCGTCAAGAAGCTCGCGGACGACCTTGACGTACGCCTCCAGCCCACACGCCCAGGCTCTGTGATGCCTTCCACCCTCAACAGCCTCTATGGTGACAACCTCTTCGACGCACTGGTGGCCCTGCAACTGCCCGCCCGTCGCGCCGGAGAATGTCTGCCTCGAGGTCGCGCTCGCCGCGCAGCGCCTGGCGCAGCAAGACACCATTGACATAATCACCCACGTCTACGCGCAAATCATCCACAAGGACTACTACATGCAAGAGGAGGACGATAGGACGCTGGCCTTCTTGGACCGCAGGGCAAACTTGGATGGCATTGTTTAGAAGCACGTTGAGCTTGCCGCCAACGCCGTTGCTCCTCACACGTCGGTTGGTGACCCGGTTCACTAGGGCGTGAGGATGTCGTTGATGGATCCGTATGTATCTTTATCTTTTCGTCAAATCCATGTAGTAGTATATGGCACTACTAGTAATTATCTTACCTTTTGCATCAACTTCATAATTTTCCTACGTACTCCATGCATGAACCGTGCCAGAACCAAACTTCTCATTACTCTAGGGAAAATCGTTATTTCTATCTATCGGTCGCCCCATGGAGCAGAACCAAATTTTACAAGTTACAACTTCAAAAGGAAAAGCCTGCCGTGTTCGCGTCTCACCCCCACACGGTTTGTCCGGCACGCCGCTCAAGGGGGAATGCGTGCTGTGTTGCATTTTCACTTACAAGTGGGACTGCAGTTGAGCAAACCGACTATCGGCAAACCCCCACCCCGCCCACCGCGCGATGGCTGAGAAAACAGGAGGGAGAAGAGATGGCTGTAGCTAGCACGGACTCCAAGAAAATTGGTGTCGGATGGGACTCGTGTGGGTGGCGTGTGCCGTACTGCTAGACATGAATGCTAGTTATGGCCCATGCCACCCCACTATATCGAGGTGCTGGTTACTCCACTATATCGAGTACGTAGAATAAATTTCCTGGAGTCCGTGCTCGGCCCTCCTCTATCTCTCTTCTCAGCCAGCCAGCAGACGCGCGGAGCCCATCGTCTGTTTGCTCATATGCGGTCCCACATGTCAGTGAAAACGCAAGAGGACCCACTGAACCTACACATCTTTCACCTCGACGTGCTGGTGATGAAAAACAAATCCAATAAAGATCTTCGGTGGCCGCTTTTGGAGTTACTCAAGAGTAGTAACATTCTATTTACAGTTTAACCCAAGATGCACATCACGTGGCTTCACCTACCACTCTATTTTCTTGCATGACACGACCTGGATGCTGGATGTCCCACGTGTCGGCAAAAGGAGGAAGAACTCGACCAAATCTTCGGTTGTGCTCTCGGATTAGACTAGTTGTGCTAACTTAAAATTTTATTGTGTAGAATGGATGCAAGTTTTGGTATTGGGAAGAAGAGTACAATGATATATTGATAGAGCACAATTTAGTAGATGTTCTAGCACTTTTAGCTAGCATAGAGGCTAGAGATGAGACTAGTGCACTTGTTGATAGAATAGAGGCTAGACACGTCTACTTCTTTACACTCGAAGAAGAAAGAAGCACGCAAGATCGAGCCTCCGCAGATCAACAATGAATGCATCGAGAAGGCACTAATCCAACTTACAGGAGCAGTTATGGAAGTTGGATATCTTCTAAAATGTATTCTTGTGGTTCTTGTTTTCTTTGGTCTTGCTTTTCTAGTCAAAATTTTGGTGATGTATTTCCATGTACCAAAAAATCAATGATGAAAAAAGATATGTGAATAGTGCACGTACTCAATGAAAGAGCACGGGATGGTAGCCATGGACATGGTCGGTCCTTTTTGAACAGAGTACTAATAAATAACTTTGATGTGTCCCGTCAACTCACAGAACGACGAGAAGCTTGCTTACTACGCCTTCTCCCTCGCCAACGCGTGCGCGGTGGCTCATAGCATGAGGAGAAACTTTTGCTTACAAGCGGTGGACGTGCAGCAGTTCATTTGGTGTCAGATTGCCAGAAGTACTACTGTAGTACCATCATTATTGTTTGACTTCCGGAAGAGGAGAAGAGCCAAGCGCAAGGTCACCTACTAACCTAGTACAGTACTACTATAGCCAAAGCTGGTCCACCTTTTTAGAGCATGGTTAATAAATATAGGCGGCTCTTGCAGCGACACATCATTTAGAGCAAGTACTCTCTTCGTAGGAACAAAGTAAGTGAAACAAAAGTTGGAGTGGATGCTAGATTGCCAATTAAAATATGATTACATAGGAAAAAAATCCTATAGCATTCTATCCTATGAATCAAACGACCAATGTAGAAAAATTATGAGGGGGGTCTCTCCAACAGTGTTCCTGGGCTCGCACCTAACATCACGGTAGTCGAACTTGGAGTCATTCATCGGGTACACGTGGCATCTCAGATCTGGACACAAGGTGACGCGACCTCTCACTTCCTCCGCCATTTGAAGCGGCGCGCCGGTGGAGGGCTAGCATACTCCAATATTAGGTTGGCTCTATGTGATGTGGCAACTTCATATACTAACCGGATGCTGGCTATACTACTACGTTACTCACACTCCAAGAAGTGACTCAAAAACCATTCATAAATTGAGTCTATGACATGCATTCGCAACTGAAATGTACCATTCATTAAATACAACAAGTCATCAACACACAACGACAACGAGGATACATGTTGGATTATAGATTATTTCCAACAAAACATTCTAGCAAATACTAAAGTTTTCATCACACAACAAATAACAAGCAATGAAATGAACTTCAACTCAACCAATCCTCGGCGTTGGAAACGCTTGCTTTGAACCATAGGTGCTCTGGGAAGGGCCAGCTATTGTCAATATCGAGAGCAACGCAGGACTGATCATCCAGGCTGAAGCGGCATATATCAGGACCAGGGTAGGGAACCACCGAAATGTCCGAGGTATAGATACAGTTGCTTCTCATAAATGGTAGTAACGTTGTGTCAACAACAGCTGGATCGCCTTTCACCATCATTGGATAGTTTGGTCCAAGGAAGAGCGAGTTTGTTCCAAGACTATCAATACTGAACCAGGGAGAAGGTGTTTGCGCTAGCACACTAGTATCCGTCCTGAATACCGTGCAATGGGTGTTGGAATAGGTCAGGAGAGGGCAACCATGGGAGACAACACCTGCTTCCTCAGTAGTAACAGTCTGAGTGCACTGTATACAGACAAGAAGAGGTGATCCATCGGAATTAGTTGCCAGGCGCCACTGAGTATATAAGTTCTGCTCCTCCTCATGCTCGTGATCATCGCCATCGTCATCTCCCCCTTGCTTATAAATTTTTTCAAGTATAGGTGGTGGAATGTTCACAGGACCTTGGAAACACAAGAAGAATGTTAATTAGTAAAGGGAAACTTGCTAACCCGCATGCATGTGGATGAAACAATTATAATTACGGTGGAAGACAAACGTACCGAAACTATGAGGATCCCATGCAAAAACAGTGCCACGAGTGGTGGCAGCAAACACAAGATCCTCGTATTCAATTGCATCACAGTACACATCCGTGTATAGAAACTGATTTTTTAGCAATATCCATCCAGTCGAACCACGAAGGACGGCAACAAGCTTGTCGAAGATAGCAACAACTTGATAGTTCTTGTAATTCCAAGAGTGGTTGGGAACTCGACAAATTGCTATCTTCAGTAGACGACAGTCACCATGATCGTATTTGAACGTACGTAGATCATCTGTGTGCTCAACCTCAGGGCACTCGGAGATTTTTGGAAGTGGAATCCGCTGACGAGTGTACACATTCACAAGTTCCCAGTCGCAATTGTACCCAATATAAACAACCCAATCTCCATTTGTGCCAGCCCAGGACTTACCCTTAAGCGATGGCATCTTGACATCACACGTATCATTATCAAGCGGCATCAACTTGCACAAGGCGAGGCCTCCGTCGTCCGCGCCCATGTGAACAGGCTTATAGCGAAGAAGATAAGGGAGATAAAACCGCTCTTGGACCCTTGGGTTCCTTGTAATGATGTTATTAGTTTGAGTCAAGAATGGGCTTGAACGAACCTGCCATGCTAGCCGAGGTGATGACGTCGCACCGATCAATGAGTTCCCCCACCACGTCATCTTTCAGATCGGGGCAAGAATAACGGGGTCGTTTCCGGCTTGTTCCCTCCATGGAGAAGACGATCGAACAATGGCAGAAGGAAGGGTGAAGGCAAATGGAGGAGGGAGGAAGAGCGTGCGACAGCAATTCCAAATCGAGAGGGAAAGGCGAAGAGTCGGTGGACGGTTGCCAGTTTGCCACGGTACACGAAGAGGAGCCCCGGCCTACACGTCCTTTCGGAAATTGTACAAAAGGACTTGCCGTCGTCTCACTGACATGTTGGAACGGGACCACATGTCAACGAAACATCGTGTGTAATTTCTCGTGCAAAATGCGATCTGGCCGCGTTGGCCCGAGGTGCCGCATTATTTCTCGACTTTATTTTTTTAATGGCATGCCGTTCAGTTTTGAAGCACGACTAACTGGTACTGTTTGCAGAGAAAATATAAACTACTCTACCACTACTCCACCTCTAGTACTAGTAGTATAAAAAAGATATATAGGCTGGAACTTCAGAGCTTTCTTGCTAAGGGCTGCCCACTTGCTTCTCACACTATCACCCTCTCTCCAGATCTAAAAAAGACGGCCTCTCTCTCCCTCCTCACCGGTGGTCACAGATCCACCGGGGAAGAAAAGGACGTGCAGTGTTGACGCACTCGTTGTCGGCGAGCGAGGTCACGCACTGACGACAAGGCCGTCCTCTCAGACCTAGCGCCCGCGCGGGATGGCCTCCGTCCCCAAGCTTGATGTCGTAGTGCGTGTGGAGGACGATGACCACGAGCGAAGCCACTTCCCGCCGACCCTCAGGTATGCTACCTCTTTTCGAACCATACCCTTGTTCTATTGCCCCATCTGCCATGTCGCTGCGTGTGGATCTTTTTCCACTCCACCATCTTCCCAATTTGCTATCCTCTGCTCTGCTGGTCACGCGGACGAAAACCTTAATTTCACTATTAAAGGAAACCCTACTTCATGCAGACTAATCCATGTCTGGGTTGAATAAGGAAAGGAAGGGAGACTGTACTGTCCAAGAGAGTAGGCATTGAACCCGCATCTAGGTTGAGAAGGGGAAAATCAGTAGCTAAGGAACGTGTCTCGTGTCTCTTGGTTGAAGAAGGGTAGAAAGGCATGACAACGCAATAGAGAATGACCAGGTCGATCGGTTTGTTGTCCTCACATAGGAAAAAGGTGGCTAAACATAACAAAAATGGGACGTAATCCACATATGCTGCCTGGATATTTGTTGCTCTGGGCAACCATACCTCCCTCAGCACTCTATGCGTCCGTGGAGGTACATCGTACTGGTGCGCCCACTGTCCGAATGGGCCTCGCATGCTCTTAGTCTAACTTTTTTGCTGTTAGTATAACGCCAGCAGTCAAGTCAAGCAATGCTACTGCTAAAGTGATGCCACATTTAACTAATGCCGCACTCAGTCTAATGCCACCGATAAATTTAAGCAATGCCATTTAATGTCACTGGATTATTTCAGGGTTAGCTGTTGATTGTGGATGTATTAAAGATTTTTCAACTAAGGCATTCTAATGATGTTGCACAGCCAGTATACCAACGATGAAACTTGTTACTACCTTCAGATTTTTGCACTGTTAATGCTTATAGATTACATACCTCACTTTCATGAGATAAGTTAATTTTTTTGTACAATGTCACCAAAATGCCAAGGCGCTGATGTCATTTTATTTTGGTTAAACTGCACAAAAAATTATGAAGACAAGAGGAAAGATTAAGAGTGGGCACCTCCTCCTCCGGCTGTTCTCTTGATTCATTCGATCAAGTTTTTATGTTTGATCGATTATCAAGATTGGGATAAAAAAAATTTGGCCAACACTAGGTGCTTCATTGCTTTGGTCTAATTATACAATGGGCATCATTTTGCCTAAGTTAAAGTTTGTATTCCGAAAATAGTCTCGCCGTGTGATCAAGAGAAGACCAAATCATATTGAAGTGGATGTTCCTCCATCATGTCTGGTTCATTCCCATGGTTCCAGCTGTTGGTGAAACCACTTACGTTTGCAAGAGGAATTGTAGACTTCACAAACAAATTTGTCATTCAGTCTGTACTGAATGTTGGCCAAGAGAAGCATCCATGTTAGTAGGAAGAACATATGTTTTTTCTAGATCTTTGCTTTTGGAGCTACATATTTGTATATGATCTGTGAATCATTGAGATGCATTAACATGTTGATCTTATGTATGGGAATCGTACTAGTTGGTTTTAGTTGTGGCTAATCTTTGCTTTTGGAGCTACATATTTGTATATGATCTGTGAATCATTGAGATGCATTAACAGTTCCTTATATCTGTTCGCTCAGTGTTTACAAGTTACCGATCGATCACTAGCTAGCCTACTAATGCGCTCCTGGCTGTTTTAGTTGCGACGCAACATCCGAAGTGGCAGTTTTTTGAATAGAAATGCCTACCTCTGAAGAAACTGACAAGCTGCTCTGAAGAAAATGCCATGCGAATCTGAAGAAACTGCTAGCAAAAACGTTCGCAAATGCCTTATCTCCCAGCTAAAGTTCATCAATTAATGCCCTCGGCTGCGACTCGTTGCATGCTGCTCCGCGTACTGGCTGCGAGCAATTTTGAGTGCCCGCATGCAGCCGGCCGTAATTAAGGCAGCTAACTGATGCGAAAAAGATGCGCTTTAATTGTTGCGGGCCTTTTAAATCCATGGAATCATTATTGACAAGGAGGGAGATGATTCGAGTGCACTCGTTTGACCGTAAGGCCGGCGTGCGACCCAGCACGGACGGGACTGGACGGCACAGTCAGAATTTCAGTTTCTCTAGTTTTCCACGGCAAGCTGGCGCGCTAAGCCATGCCTGCTTCATTATGCATTGAATTCCGATGACCGTCGCGCTACCTTCCGCTTATAAGTATTGTTTCTCGGCCTTCTATGGTGGCACCGTGACCCAACTCGCCCTATCCTCTTAAGCCCCCACCGGCCCGACGTTGCTCGCCACTTATCCTCGCTCTCGCCACGTCCGCCATGCCCCCGCCCGTCCGCAATAGGCGTGGCCAGAGGCTGTCATCGCCGGAACTAGTGTTCGGTTTTTCATCGGAAGGAAGACGGAGGGAGGAGGCATTCTATCGGTCTTTAGATGGCAATGCGGAGATCGAGGACTTGTTGGAGCGCGACCGCCTGGTGGAGGAGCAGGAGTTGTTGGAGGGCGACCGCTTGGCGGATGAGCAGCGTATCGCAGATTTGCGCCGCCAGCGGGACATGGAGCAGCAGCGCACCAACGCTCTGAGTCGCGAGCAGAGCGCCCGCACGTGGGCCGACTACGTGGAGGCCGGCGCCCGGCAAATAGCCCTGGAGGCTGTCGGGCACGCACGCGTTCGTGACGCCGATTTTTACTACCAGCTCGTCAAGTGGGTTTCCCGCTTAGAAGCCGAAGCTTCGGTGGACCATGCCGGCATGGAAAGGGCCAACGCGCGCGAGCAACGCGCCCTATCGCACCTCTGGCAAGTCCGAGGCGAGGCGAAGGATGCAGGTGCCGGCATTTAGCGTGTACCGTAGATGGCGGCCGGCATCATCTAGTTAGCTAAAAGTAAGTTAGTACTTGTACGCTACTAGAGTATTAGTGGAAGTAGATAGTTAACTTGGCTATGATGGTTGTCAACGTGGAAGTTCAGTACTCTATATGTGTATCAGACCTGTTACTTTGCTCTGAATGTTGAACTTTCCGTTTGAACATATGGAATGGGCTATTATTTTTTTAAATGGGTTGTATTTGTCCTCCACGGGTTTAGAGGCTGACTTGTGGGCCTACCAAGTTGACGCGTACACAACCAGGAGATGATTGTACGTGGAGAGGATGATAGCAGGGACCCGCCAAGGTCATGGCAGTATGCAAGCAAAGTGCCTCCTTATTTCAATCCAATAAAAAATGGCTCCTCGTAATGGATTTCTGACATATGGGTCCCATGCCATTGTCAACATAGTCAATAAACGAGAGAGTTGCACAACGAGCGGCTGGCATCAGGGACCCAGCAGCTCGCCCAATTATTTTTGTTTTGGGTTAATTTGATAAATGCCACTCCAAATCTGGTGTTTCTAAGAAATGCCATTGCAATTTCCAAACTTTGAAAAATGCCATTTCATGCCATCCCCAGTGGCATTTTTCGAAGTCTGGAGTGGCATTTTTCAAAGTTTGCAAATTGCAGTGGCGTTTTCCAAAGTTTGCAAAAATTGCAGTGGCATTTTTCAAAGTTTAGAAATTGCAGTGGCATTTTTATGAATCGCCATATTTGTTGTGGCATTTATCTAATTTGTTTTTGAGACGGAAGCAGGGTGTCAACTGGGCTGTCCGGGGCACTCTGGCATGTCTGGACAACCTTCTCTTTTATGTTTACCACAGACCAGCCCAGTAGTTTTTTTTCTTTCTGAAAATGGCTAGCCCAGTTTTTTGTGATTTGCCAAGTAAGTCGCTTTGTCAGGCCTATTGGGCTGCAAATCTTTCAAGACGAGGAGAGCTTCATTCGGCTGGACGAGAAAATGGCCTATCAGTAATGAGAAATGGGCTGTACATTTTTAAAACACATCAAACCGACAATTACTTTCAAATTTCTTTTTTTTCATTTCAAGGTTTTAAATTGCATTAATTTTTATGCGTGGACAATTTGTTGGATTTTATATTGATATACATTTATTTTTAAAATCAGTTTGAATGTGACTCGAAATTTCGGGATTAAAAACAGTTCAGACCGCACCGAAATATGCAACATTTCGTATAATTTTTTAACCGTGGCCACAATATGGGCTATAATGCTAACAAAAAGAATATGGGCTCCAAAAGAAACCTTTAGAATTAGCAAATGGGCTGTAAATTATTAGAAGTAATGGCAGATGGGTTGTATACTGTTCTCCACAGATTTGAGGCTTTCCTAAAAATAAAGGTTGACGCACAAGCAGTGACTGTTGGATGGCCATCCAACGGTCGTCGTGCTTCTTCAATCTCTGCTCTTCCTGCTCCAGCCGCTCAAACAAGCGCCGGCCGGACTTCCTGCTCCCTCCTCCCTGCGGCCGGCTCTGCTGCCGCGCAGGCCTCACCGCCCCACCGTACTCCCATCGCTGGCCTAGCCATCCCTCTACTCACCCACACCTGCTGTTATTCTCCGGCGACGGCACACGAACCAGTAAACCCTCATACAGTCGTACTCCCCTCCGCATGGGAAACAACGGCCGAGTCTTCCCTGCCTCCGTGTCGTTCCCTTCCTAGGCCTCGCCATCGTCCACCGCCCCGGTGCTCTCGGCGCGGCGTGGTCAACGTGGTCAAAGAATGGCTTCCATCGGATGTGGACCATACGTGGAGAGGCTGACAGCTGGGTCCACGGCCGCAGCAAGGAAGTGCCTCCTTATTACGCGGAAAATAATGATTCCTCCACCTGACAGCTGGGACCCACCAGATGGGCCACTGTATTTCGCGAAAAAATGTTTCCCCCTGACTGCTGGGACCCACTAGCTACATCTTCGCACGCAAGGAAGTGCGTCCTGGCAAAAAAAAACAATTCGCCCCCCTGACTGCTGGGACCCACCAGCTACATCTTCGCAGGCAAGGAAGTGCCTGACAGTCGGGACCCACTTGGTCGAAGCATACGTAGCGTTGTCATTCTGGTCGCGAACGTGTACGTACATATATACTGGTGGATGTAGAGGCGCGCACGTAGCATGTACACGTACGTACAGCGGCCAGTGTGCAAGAAAGAAAATACGGCCACGTACGTACATACGGGCAGGGTCTCGAACGCCTACTCGCGCATACATATGGCCAGGGCTTGTGTGCATGGCTGGGTCGGAACGGAGAAACAGCGTCGTCGTCGTGTTCATGGGGAGCCAACCGGCTGGGTCGGAACGGAATGCGTCGTCGTGTTCATCGGGAGGGCTTGGACGGAACAGCCGATGGAAACGAGGCCTGGCGTACCGCAGAACGGAGGAAACGGCCTTGTGTTCGACCGTCCACGTTTGAAACGGGATCCTGTTCATCGGGAGGGGTCTAGCGTACCGCAAAACGGAGGAAATGGACCTCCTACGGTCGAAACGGGGGTCCTGTTGATCGGGAGGGGTGTGGCGTACCGCAAAACGGGACTCCACGGGACACTGTTCATCTCCACCGTCGACCCCCTCCAGCCTCCATGGGCTACTGTTCATCCACCGTCGACCTCCTCCGGCCTCCACCTGCGACTGTTCATCCACGGGCTCCTGTTCATCCAGCCTCCACCACGCGCTACTCCACCGGCTACTGTTCAACTAGCCCTCTCCACGGGCTCCTGTTCAACCACCCCTCCACGGGCTACTATTCATCCAGCCCTCCACCGTCTACTGTTCATTCTGCCCTCCACGGGGTGGTCCTGTTCATCCTGCCCTCCACGGGGTCCTGTTCATCCAGCCCCAACCGGCTCGATCGATCGGGGTCCTGTTCATCCAGAGGCAACACCACGGGGTCCTGTTCATCCACCCCCACCGGGAACTGTTCATCCAAACCCCCCCAACAACGCTCACTGTTCATCCAGAGGCAGCATCGATCGGCTTCAGTTAGCAGCAGTAGCGAAGGAATCGCTCGATCGGGTTCAGTTAATAGCCATCGATCGATCGCTCGGGTTCTATAACGCGTAGCCTGCAGTGCAATCGCTCGGGTTCAGTTAGAGCCCAACGCCTCGCTCGGGTTCAGTTAGACCCAACGCCTCGCACACACGCGCGTACGTGTACGAGAGAAACGCACATCGCTCGGCCCCCGACCTCCCACCGTAACCGGGAACTCCCCGAAATTTTCCTCCCCCTCGCTTCTACCATGGTTTTTTCCGTCATGGACGGCCCAAAGAATGTCATGCAGCAGCGTCTCCGGCCCGCCCAGGACGAAAAGCCCATTTTCTGTCATGATTTTTTGTCATAGAAGTAGGAGCCCACCACATCTATGATGATACCGGGTTTTGTCACAATTATCGTCATAGAAGTATCATATGTATGACAGAAAAAAATTTCGTTCGGCCCAAAATGTCACGGATGTGTCTTTTTTTTATAGTGCTGACTCACGGCGTCGGGGGCCAGCAGCAACCAAAGCCTTGGTGCGACGATCCTGAATGGAGCATCGGTATCAAGAATGACACGACAACCAGAATCAGTGAGTTGGGCAGCGGAAAAAAGATTCATGGTAAGGCGAGGAACATGTGAAACACTAGGAACAGAAAAAGATGAAGTGGAAAGAAGACCACGACTAGCAACACGAAGAGGTGTGCCATCGGCGGCAAGAACATTAACAGGTGAATCAAGAGGTCGAAGAGAAGATAGCATGGAAGAATCAGAAGACATATGAAAAGAGGCTCCAGAATCCAGAACCCACGAAGATGTACCTGACTGTGTAGATGCCTGCGGTGGTGGAGAAGGGGATGCAGTCACAGCAGCAGTGGAACCAGTCGACGAGGAGCCGGAGGAAGCAAGTAGACGCTTGAGGCGTACAATGTCCTGGTCAGTGAATGACGGAGTCGAGGAAGACACTGGAGTGCCGCTGGAAGAGGAGCGCCTCTGGTCTCGCTTCTTCTGGCGACAGTCAGACTCTGGGTGACCTGACCGGGAGCAGTAACCACAGAAGGTGTCACGGCGCGACGTACTCTTCTCATCATAAGGAGGGTGACTCACCCCCCCCCCTGAAGGAGTAGGCCAGAGTGGTGGAGCGGTGAGGCGAGCAGATGACACAAGAGCTCGGGCGGCCAACACGGAAGGAACCACAAGTAACCCAGCAGAGCGAAGGCGGGTCTCCTCAGCATGAAGCTCAGCAAGCACTTCCGAGATAGGAACACGACCACGGGCAAGCAAGTGAGCACGTCGGGGCTCAAACTCGGAGCAGAGACGAGATAAGAACTCATGAACCCTCTGAAACTCCAAGTCAGACCGCGTAGTCTGACAGCAACGGCAAGTGCCACAAACAACTGTCCGCAGTGACTCAAGCTGACGCCAGATGGCAGAGCACTGTGAATAGAACTCATCAACAACCGAGTCACCCTGCTGGAGAGCATGCTCCTGACGCACCACAGAAAGGTATAGAGCATCACCAGAGGGCTGATAGCGCTGACAAAGATAGGACCACATCGCTGCAACAGTGCCGAGACCCATGAACTCCGAAGCAAACTGAGGGAGGACACTCGCAGTGAGAACAACAACAGCTCGAGCATCATCATTGCACCACTGAGTGCAAGCAGACAGATCATCCCGATAGACAGAAAAAGCATCAGAATATGCGGATACCTGCTAATCATAAGCATCAACTGGAGCATCATCAAGAGCCTTGGCTGCATCCCGATCAGCCTGAGAAGCATCAGCAGCAAGCACCGGCGGAACCGGTGGAACAGGAGCCATCGGAGCATCAGGGTAGGGCGGACAGGGTACCTCGCTAGAGAGAACGCCCCACAGCAGAAGCCCACGCATATGGTTACGCATGAAGCTCGCAAACTCAGCATAGTTGGTGCCATCAAAGATCACCGAGCAGCGAGGAACAGCCACATAGCCCGAAGATGACATACTGAGATATCCCTCCTTCTCTCTCTCTCTCTCTCTTTTGAATAATGTTCTTGGAATTCCAAAACATGTCTTTAATTCAAATAATATTCTTTGAAATCAAATAAATGTTGCTCAATTCGAATAATGTTCTTGGGATTTCTTAAAATGTTCGTCAACTTTAATAAAGTTCTTGTTAATCTAAAGAATGTTCTTAAATATCAAATAATGTTCTTGGAAGTCAAAAATTTGTTCCTCGATTCAAAATATTGTTCTTGGCATTAAAGAAATGTTCATGAATTAAAATAAAGTATTTGGAAACCCAAAAATTATTCTGTAATTGAAATAGTGTCCCTAGAAGTCAAAACGATGTTCCTCAATTCAAACAATGTTCTTAGGATTTCAGAAAATGTTCGTCAACTCAAATAGAGTTCTTAGAAATCCGAAAGTGTACTTTATTTCAAATATTGTTTTCAGAAGTAAAAAAATGTTCCTCGATTCAAATAGTGGTTTTGGCATTCCGAAAAAGATTCATCAATTCCAGTTAAGTTATTCGAAATCCATCAATTGTTGTTCAATTCAAATAAAGTTCTTGGGATTTTTAAAAATGTTTGTCAACTGAAATAAAGTTCTTGGAATTCCAAAAATGTTTGTCGATTCAAAACGGAATTTCAAAACAGTGTTCCTCAATTCTAATAATGTTCTTGGAATTCCCAAAATTGTTCTTTAATTAAAATAATATTCTTGGAAAAAGTGTTGCTCAATTCAAGTAATTTTCTTGGGATTTCAAAATGTTCGTAAACTCAAATAAAGTTCTTGAAAAAAAATCCAAAAATTGTTCTTTAATTCATATAATGTTTTTGGAAGTTTAAAAATTGTTCTTCAATTCAAATATCATTCTTGGCATTCAAAAAAAGTGTTCGTGTATTGAAATAAAGTTCTTGGAAATCATATCTAAGAGTATATTTGTCAGCTAAATCAGCAATTTCCTTATTTAACCGAACTGTAGAGAATATGTGCTTAATAGTACCCAGGGGAAATCAATGAATTCTAGGCATCTTGATTGTTGATCAGGTACTTTATGAAAGTAAAAATAAAGTAAGGTGGTGACGAGCCATTCTTTGGAGAACACGTGCATATATTAGTGTCATTGATAATTATATTGTTTTGAAAGTAAGGTGCTAAATACCGTGAGACTGATTCAATTAATACATTAGTAAAAATAGTAAAATTTGTATTACCAAGTATATGCCAAAAAGCCCTACCATGGTACAAAAAATGAAAAATGTTTCTAGCCATGGATTATGACCACACCTAAAAGAAAGAGAGAATTCCACCCGTGGATTATCACCAAAAAACTGCAACCACTCAACTTAAGAAAATCAACTACCAATCCCTAGATTATGACCAAAAAAGGCCTACAATAACCACATCTTAACAAATCAAGCTTCACACTTTGATAACACCACACTAGCAAAACAGATTAACTCCTAACCCTAGTTATAACAATTCGAGTTTAAGTTCCATCATATCTTAAAATAGAGCAAAATTAATAAGCATATGATCTTACATGTAACCACACAAAACACTATAACAGTTCATCTCCTATGCTTGGGTTATGTCCTATATCAAAACCACAACTACCACATCTAATATCAGTTCAACTTCGACCTCTAGCCTATGACTAGAAAACAAAAACTAGTGAGAACAAGAACTAAACAATAGAACAATAGAGATAAACAGTAGAACAGTACCACACAAGACCCATCTTATAACAGTTCTAGTACAAGTTCCGGTTCTAAACTAGAAGAGAGCTACAACACTATCGCCAAAACTATCGCCAATGCATAAGTATACACATGGGAATTCCGAAGCATCTACACAATTGAAGGGACATTCTTGTTCACTTCTCTAGCCATGTCCAACACATCTCAAAACAAATCCACGCAAAGGGTTATGGACAGAAGTGTCAAGCACCAGAACAAAAAAAAGTTGACCCAATACTTGCTGTAATGATTTAACTACAACCATGTAGAACAATAACCACGATCTGTTAGATCTCAGCCGAACCTGCAAACACAAATAGAAAAGCAAAGCCGAATGTAGTTGAGGAACCTAGGAAATTGGAATTAAACCCAAACGGGGAACACCGGATCTAACGAACCTCGGCCAATTATCACTAAATTGAAGTGCTATTCCTCAGAATATGGTTGCCAAAACACGGCTACCAAGAAAAAAGAACAAATTAGCTAACCCTAACTTCCATCCGAGAGACTTGCAGGAAGGGGAGAGAAGATGAAGAAGAGCCAGAGCACCTACCGCTCTGAGGCGCACGAAGGAGGAAGGAATGACGATGGGACGAAGAATCGATAGGAAGAAGCAGAGAGATCGAGAGGACGACGTAGAGAAGGAATTGAGACGAAGCAGCTTCGCGAGGAAGAAAGGGGAACAAGGAAACAAGCATGCACCAGTGGAGTCGGTTGAAATAGGAAACAGGACCAGAGGCTGGCCCCATACAGGAGAAGGGTGTGCGGCGCCTCGATAGTTTGACGCAAAATGTGTCAAATAGGGATTTCCCTATAGTTCTTTCATGTGGAACCGCTCCTCAGAGCATTGTCATTTTTCTTTGAGAAAGGTGTGATAGCTCCCGGGTGCCCCTACACCCTGTATGAACAGTAAATTAAAAGAATTAGAAAATTTTGAAACTTTGTGACATGAAATATGGTCAAACTTTGTAGGTTCCTGCAAGTTTTCATAACAAAATATCATATAGAGAAAGGTGTAAGCATGAGTTTCAGATTTCAGTGCTAAAAGTGCTCAAAACTTCAAGTACCAAAATCTTTTTCTTGTGTAGATCTCCTCGAATGTTTTTTGGCATGAAAACTTGCAAGCACTTACAAAGTTTGATCATAATTGACGTTGCAAAGTTTCAGATCTTTTTCCATTATTTTTGAATTTACTATTCATAGAGGTTGCAGGGGCACGCGGGAGCTGAAAAACCACTCTCGTTTTCTTTTCCTAGTCTACCAGTGCCATGAGGGTGTTGGCGTTTTTTCTTTTCTTTTCTTTTCTTTTCCTACTCTACCAGCGCCATGGGGGTGGAGAAGGATGGCCACTCTTTTTGTCTCCGGCGGCGGCAGATGGTCAGCTTGGCCTCCTCTCCTCATCAAGGGAAGAGAGGCAATGGAGCAAGCTATATAAGCACACGCAGGCCCTGGAAAACCATGCCACTATTTTCTCCATGGCTAGAAGATGGAAATTATAGTTTCCCTAGATAATTGGCCAGAGTTTCTTCATCATAATTTAGTTTAAATTATCTTACAACTGTTTTGAAGTACTGCAAGTCACAAAAATTATAAACTCGACCGACAACAATGGTCAATGCTGGTGAATCCAGTAAAATTACATAAATTGGACAGCTTGCGAATAAGTTATTATTAAAGTACTACCAGGGACCCCCAAACATTGGAGAACTATAGGAGCTTAAAAGGCAAAGCACAACACAGCTAAATTTACATTATTTAACATTGAACAACCACGATGATTTGACATCTGAACGTCACAAAGCATAGCACCGGCTACAAGGCTCCAGAACGTTGAACTTCACTGCAGAGGGAACTTTCTCCTCAATGTATGTTTTCACAGCCAAGACTGATTTATGAGCCTCCCTTATATCCGCAGTTTCTAGTGGAGCGCATTTACTGTGAAATATGCTAGAATACCGATAATTCACGGGACAAGTGTCCAATGTAAGGCGCCGAAGTGATGTTGTCTTCTCAAGAATATGGCATGTTAGCTCCAGCATGCTCTTTTGGGGGTAGAAACCAGTGATCCCCACTCTTGAGTTTGCCATGGTAGTGCTCTGGCATTCGCCTCAGAGACGAGTGGTCTCCCTCAAACGGGTCATACTTGGACTGCGCAGCTCGTACCTGAAGGTCAAAGGCCAAGACATTGAAATTCATGATACAAGCATGGTTATTAGATAATCTTTGCAAGGTGAACAGTGACTTACATGCAAGACAAATTTCTCCAAGGAAGGAGAAGCTTCAAAAAAAGAAACCAAGGATAAATAATCATAGTGCCGGTGATTATGCCATGAGAAAAGAAGAATATTCAAGATCTTGAGGTGGAGAAATTTGCTAGATATCACTGGAGCATTGATTATCTGCATAAAGATGTCTCAGGTTAATTATTCAAACACATGGCTACTGCTTATCACTTACCAACTTAACAGTAAAATAATACCTCATAACCAGAACGTATGGTAAGAGTCTCCATTTTCGGCGCACAGGAAGGAAGGTTGTCAAGAGCATAACTGATGGCACACCTATTGTTCAACATCAGATCTTCATTTTCCACGACTTTCCAAGCGAGAATTGCACATTATGACCCAATAAGCAGAATCTGGAGATATTTGGAGCATTGATCTCTAGCACTTGAAGACTACATCCAATCACCTCCAGGAACCTGAGCCGCTGCAGCAGACGAGGTATCTCTAGGCGAATGATGTCATAACAATATTGAAGTCTCAAGTGTGCCAAAGCAAAGGAATTGGATAGAAGGCACCCTAACTCATCCGCCGTAATATGCACCACACTCAGAAGCAGCGTTTTCAGGGTTCTCAAACCAAGTTGAAATGTGGGATGCAAGTCCAAATTGCCAAGGTAAAGATGCCGAATCGAGCCTTGACACATGTCAGATAGAAGCGTGCATGGAAAGTTAAACGTTGTCTTTTTCCTTCTTTTTCTGAAATAAACGTTGCCTCTCTCGTCCATACTACAAGATCAAGTTCTTCAATCCCTGGTGTAACCGCAATCTGGAGCCAACTGGTGAGATGATGATACGGTTCTGCATCATCAGGAATAACATAGTATGGAAGCCTGAATTTCCTCACCCCAGCGCCAGAGTGTTATGTTATAACACGGTCAATATTGTTGTTGTTGTCTCTTATAACATTCGGTCCCACTGTTCTCTCATATAAATTTTGTTTCGAGCACATTGTTTCATTAGTGAAGGTAAGATTGGGATAGCATCTCCAGGAGGACAGAAAGGAGTGAGACACACAGGCAGCACGGGCAGCATCTTGCATTGGCAGTAGGAAATATATATGACGCCAGATGTCCTACATGTAGAAGTAGAAAATATCATCATTAGACTTTCAGTACTAAGGAAGTATTCATTGTTGGATAAATGAGCAACTAGCTTTACTGAGGGCCAAGGGCCAGTAAATATACAGATGTGGTAAAGTGCAGAAAAGCCCCTTATACAATGGGGATGTACACAAGAAACTATACACATCTAACACCCTCCCTCAAACTCATGGTGGATTAACAACACTGAGTTTGGAGAGGAAAAAGCCATGCTGCACTCGAGTCTGTGCCTTCGTGAAGAAGTCCGCCAACTGTAACTCTGAGGGCACATAGTGAAGAGCGAGAGTCTGATCCAGCACAGCAACACGCACATAGTGGGCATCCACACTGATGTGCTTGGTGAGCTCTGATACGTCTCCAACGTATCTATAATTTTTGATTGTTCCATGCTATATTATATTCTGTTTTGGATGTTTAATAGGCTTTATTATACACTTTTATATTATTTTTGGGACTGACCTATTAACCAAAGGCCCAGCCCGAATTGTTGTTTTTTTGCCTATTTCAGTGTTTCACAGAAAAAGAATATCAAACGGAGTCCAAACGGAATGAAACCTTCGGGAACGTGATTTTCGGAACAAATGTGATCCAGAAGACTTGGAGTCTACGTAAAGAAATCAATGAGGAGAGCACGAGGCAGGGGGCACGCCTACCCCCCCAAGGCGCGCCCTCCACCCTCGTGGGGCCCATGTTGCTCCACCGACGTACTTCTTCCTCCTATATATATCCACGTACCCCCAAACCATCAGAGACAGAGCCAAAACCCTATTTCCACCGCCGCAACCTTCTGTACCCGTGAGATCCCATCTTGGGGCCTTTTTCGGCGCTCCACCGGAGGGGGCATTGATCACGGAGGGCTTCTACATCAACACCATAGCCTCTCCGATGGTGTGTGAGTAGTTTACCTCAGACCTTCGGGTCCATAGTTATTAGCTAGATGGCTTCTTCTCTATCTTCGGATCTCAATACAAAGTTCTCCTCGATTCTCTTGGAGATCTATTCGATGTAATCTTCTTTTGCGATGTGTTTGTCGAGATCCTATGAATTGTGGGTTTATGATCAAGTTTATCTATGAACAATATTTGAATCTCCTCTGAATTCTTGTATGTATGATTGGTTATCTTTGCAAGTCTCTTCGAATTATCAGTTTGGTTTGGCCTACTAGATTGATCTTTCTTGCAATGGGAGAAGTGCTTAGCTTTGGGTTCAATCTTGCGGTGCTCGATCATAGTGACAGAAAGGGAAACGACACGCATTGTATTGTTGCCATCGAGGATACATAGATGGGGTTTATATCATATTGCATGAGTTTATCCCTCTACATCATGTCATCTTGCTTAAAGCGTTACTCCGTTCTTATGAACTTAATACTCTAGATGCATGCTGGATAGCGGTCGATGTGTGGAGTAATAGTAGTACATGCAGGCAGGAGTCGGTCTACTTGTCACGGACGTGATGCCTATATACATGATCATACCTAGATATTCTCATAACTATGCTCAATTCTATCAATTGCTCGACAGTAATTCGTTTACCCACCGTAATACTTATGCTATCTTGAGAGAACCCACTAGTGAAACCTACGGCCCCTGGGTCTATTTTCCATCATATTAATCTTCCTACACTTAGTTATTTTTGTTGTCGTTTATTTTACTTTGCATCTTTATTTCTCTTTATCATAAAAATACCAAAAAAAATTATCTTATCATATCTATCAGATCTCACTCTCGTAAGTGACCGTGAAGGGATTGACAACCCCTTTATTGTGTTGGTTGCGAGGTTCTTATTTGTTTGTGTAGGTGCGCTGGACTTGAGCGTGGTCTCCTACTGGATTGATACCTTGGTTCTCAAAAACTGAGGGAAATACTTACGCTACTTTGCTGCATCACCCTTTCCTCTTCAAGGGAAAACCAACGCAGTGCTCAAGAGGTAGCAAGAAGGATTTCTGGCGCCGTTGCCGGGGAGATTCGCGCCAAGTCAAGTCAAGTCAAGACATACCAAGTACCCATCACAAACTCTTATCCCTCGCATTACATTATTTGACATTTGCCTCATGTTTTCCTCTCCCCCACTTCACCTTGCCATTTTATTCGCTCTCTCTTTTCTGTTCGCCTCTTTTTCGCTTGCTTCATGTTTTCTCGTGTGTTGGATTGCTTGCTTGTCACTATGGCTCAAGACAATAATAAATTGTGTGACTTTACCAATACCAACAACAATGATTTTCTTAGCACTCCGATTGCTCCTCTTACCGACGCTGAATCTTGTGAAATTAATGTTGCTTTGTTGAATCTTGTCATGAAAGATCAATTCGCCGGCCATCCTAGTGAAGATGCCGCTACCCATCTAAATAGCTTCGTTGATTTATGTGATATGCAAAAGAAGAAAGATGTGGACAATGATATTGTTAAATTGAAGCTATTTCCTTTTTCGCTTAGAGATCGTGCTAAAGTTTGGTTTTCGTCTTTGCCTAAAAATAGTATTGATTCATGGAATAAGTGCAAAGATGCTTTTATCTCTAAGTATTTTCCTCCCGCTAAAATCATCTCTCTTAGAAACGATATCATGAATTTTAAGCAACTTGATCATGAACATGTTGCACAAGCTTGGGAGAGGATGAAATTAATGATACGTAATTGCCCTACACATGGTTTGAATCTTTGGATGATTATACAAAAAATTTATGCCGGATTGAATTTTGCTTCTAGAAATCTCTTAGATTCGGCCGCGGGAGGCACTTTTATGGAAATCACTTTAGGAGTAGCTACTAAACTCCTAGATAATATTATGGTTAATTATTCTGGCACACCGAAAGATCTACTAATAAAAAAGTGCATGCGATAGGAGAAATTAATGTTTTGAGTGGAAAGATGGATGAACTCATGAAATTATTTGCTACTAAAAGTGTTTCTTCTGATCCTAATGATATGCCTTTGTCTACTTTGATTGAGAATAATAATGAATCTATGGATGTGAACTTCGTTGGTACGAATAATTTTGGTAATAATGTGTATAGAGGAAACTATAATCCTAGGCCGTTCCCTAGTAATTCCTCTAATAGTTATGGTAATTCCTACAACAATTCTTATGGAAATTTTAATAATATGCCCTCTGAATTTGAGACTAGTGTTAAGGAGTTTATGAATTCACAAAAGAATTCCAATGCTTTGCTTGAATAAAAATTGCTTAAAGTTTGATGAATTGGCTAGGAACGTTGATAGAATTCTCTTGATGTTGATTCTTTGAAACTTAGATCTACACCTAAGCATGATATCAATGAGTCTCTCAAAGCCATGAGAATTTCCATTGATGAGTGCAAGGAAAGAACCGCTAGGATGCATGCTAAGAAAGATTGCTTTGTGAAAGTGTGTTCTTCTAATTTTTATGATATTAATGAACCGCTAGGATGCATGCTAAGAAAGATGAAGATCTAAAAGTTATTGATGTGTCTTCTATTAAATATTTGTTTTGCAATATGAATCTTGATAATGATGGGACTGGAGATGAGTCACCTTTACCTAGAAGGCGTTCCAAAAATTCGGAGTTTCTTGATGCTAAAATTTGTAAAAGTGGGATTGAAGAGATCAAAACTTTAGATATTAATGAACCCACTATTTTGGATTTCAAGGAATTTAATTATGATAATTGCTCTTTGATAGATTGTATTTTCTTGTTGCAATCCGTGCTAAATTCTCCTCATGCTTATAGTCAACATAAAGCTTTTACCAAACATATCGTTGATGCTTTCATGCAATCTTATGAAGAAAAACTTGAGTTGGAAGTTTCTATCCCTAGAAAACTTTATGATGAGTGGGAACCTACTATTAAAATTAAAATTAAAGATCATGAATGCTATGCTTTGTGTGATTTGGGTGCTAGTGTTTCCACGATTCCAAAAACTTTGTGTGATTTGTTAGGTTTCCGCGAATTTGATGATTGCTCTTTAAACTTACACCTTGCGGATTCCACTATTAAGAAACCTATGGGAAGAATTAATGATGTTCTTATTGTTGCAAATAGGAATTATGTGCCCGTAGATTTTATTGTTCTTGATATAGATTGCAATCCTTCATGTCCTATTATTCTTGGTAGACCTTTCCTTAGAACGATTGGTGCAATTATTGATATGAAGGAAGGGAATATTAGATTCCTATTTCCGTTAAGGAAAGGCATGGAACACTTCCCTAGAAAGAAAATAAAATTACCTTATGAATCTATTACGAGAGCCACTTATGGATTGCCTACCAAAGATGGCAATACCTAGATCTATCCTTGCTTTTATGCCTACCTAGCGGCGTTAAACGATAGCGCTTGTTGGGAGGCAACCCAATTTTATTTTAGTTTTTCGCTTTTTGCTTCTGTTTAGGAATAAATATTTGATCTAGCCTCTGGTTAGATTTGTTTTTATGTTTTAATTAGTGTTTGTGCCAAGTTAAACCTATAGGATCTTCTTGGATGATAGTTATTTGATCTTGCTGAAAATTCCAGAAACTTTCTGTTCACGAACACAATTGTTAAAAAATCACCAGAACGTGATAAAACACTGATTCCAATTGCAGTAGATCAATAAACAAATTTTCTAGGTCGTCCTATTTTGTAGAGTTTTTTGAGTTCCAAAAGTTTGCGTTAGTTACATATTACTACAGACTGTTCTGTTTTTGACAGATTCTGTTTTTCGCGTGTTGTTTGCTTATTTTGATGAATCTATGGCTAGTAAAAGAGTTTATAAACCATAGAGAAGTTGGAATACAGTAGGTTTGACACCAATATAAATAAATACTGAGTTCATTACAGTACCTTGAAGTGGTGTTTTCTTTTCTTTCGCTAACGGAGCTCACGAGATTTTCTGTTAAGTTTTGTGTTGTGAAGTTTTCAAATTTTGGGTAAAAGATTTGATGGATTATGGAACAAGGAGTGGCAAGAGCCTAAGATTGGGGATGCCCATGGCACCCAAGATAATCTAAGGACACCAAAAAGCCAAAGCTTGGGGATGCCCCGGAAGGCATCCCCTCTTTCGTCTTCATCCATCGGTAACTTTACTTGGAGCTATATTTTTATTCACCACATGATATGTGTTTTGCTTGGAGCGTCTTGTATAATTTGAGTATTTGCTTTTTATTTTACCACAATCATCCTTGATGTACACACCTTTTGAGAGAGACACACATGATTCGGAATTTATTAGAATACTCTATGTGCTTCACTTATATCTTTTGAGCTATATAGTTTTTGCTCTAGTGCTTCACTTATATCTTTTAGAGCACGGCGGTGGATTTGTTTTATAGAAACTATTGTTCTCTCATGCTTCACTTATATTATTTTGAGAGTCCTACAAAACAGCATGGTAATTTGCTTTAATTATGATAGGCATCCAAGATTAGTAAAAAAATCTTATGAGTGTGTTGAATACTATGAGAAGTTTGATGCTTGATAATTGTTTTGAGATATGAAGATGGTGATATTAGAGTCATGCTAGTTGAGTAGTTGTGAATTTGAGAAATACTTGTGTTAAAGTTTGTGATTCCCGTAGCATGCACGTATGGTGAACCGTTATGTGATGAAGTCGGAGCATCATTTATTTATTGATTGTCTTCCTATGAGTGGCGGTCGGGGACGAGCGATGGTCTTTTCCTACCAATCTATCCCCCTAGGAGCATGCGCGTAATACTTTGCTTTGGTAACTTGTAGATTTTTGCAACAAGTATATGAGTTCTTTATGACTAATGTTGATTCCATGGATTATACGCACTCTCATCATTCCACCATTGCTAGCCTCTCTAATACCGCGCACTTTTCGCCGGTATCATACACCCACCATATACCTTCCTCAAAACAGCCACTATACCTACCTATCATGGCATTTCCATAGCCATTCCGAGATATATTGCCATGCAACTTACCACCGTTTTGTTTACTATGACACGCTTCATCATTGTCATATTGGTTTGCATGATCATGTAGTTGACATCGTATTTGTGGCAAAGCCACCGTTCATAATTCTTTCATACATGTCACTCTTGATTCATTGCATATCCCGGTACACCGCCGGAGGCATCCACATAGAGTCATATTTTGTTCTAAGTTTTGAGTTGTAACTCTTGAGTTGTAAAGAAAATAAAAGTGTGATGATCATCATTACTAGAGCATTGTCCCAAGTGAGGAAAGGATGATGGAGACTATGATTCCCCCACAAGTCGGGATGAGACTCCAGACGAAAAATAAAAAAAGAGAACAAAAGAGGCCATAAAAAAAGAGAAAAGGCCCAAATAAAAAAATGAGAGAAAAAGAGAGAAGGGACAATGTTACTATCCTTTTACCACACTTGTGCTTCAAAAGTAGCACCATGATCTTCATGATAGAGAGTCTCCTATGTTATCACTTTCATATACTAGTGGGAATTTTACATTATAGAACTTGGCTTGTATATTCCAATGATGGGCTTCCTCAAAATGCCCTAGGTCTTCGTGAGCAAGCGAGTTGGATGCACACCCACTTAGTTTCTTTTGTTGAGCTTTCATATACTTATAGCTCTAGTGCATCCGTTGCATGGCAATCCCTACTCACTCACATTGATATCTATTAAAGGGCATCTCCATAGCCCGTTGATACGCCTAGTTGATGTGAGACTATCTTCTCCTTTTTGTCTTCTCCACAACCACCATTCTATTCCACATATAGTGCTATGTCCATGGCTCACGCTCATGTATTGCGTGAAGATTGAAAAGTTTGAGAACACCAAAAGTATGAAACAATTGCTTGGCTTGTCATCGGGGTTGTGCATGATTAAATACTTTGTGTGATGAAGATAGAGCATAGGCAGACTATATGATTTTGTAAGGATAACTTTCTTTGGCCATGTTATTTTGAGAAGACATAATTGCTTAGTTAGTATGCTTGAAGTATTATTATTTTTATGTCAATATTAAACTTTTGTCTTGAATCTTTTGGATCTGAACATTCATACCACAATTAAGAGAATTACATTGAAAAGCAGCATTCCACATCAAAAATTCTGTTTTTATCATTTACCTACTCGAGGACGAGCAGGAATTAAGCTTGGGGATGCTTGATACGTCTCCAACGTATCTATAATTTTTTATTGTTCCATGCTATATTATATTCTGTTTTGGATGTTTAATGGGCTTTATTATACACTTTAATATTATTTTTGGGACTAACCTATTAACCAGAGGCCGGCCCGAATTGCTTTTTTTTGCCTATTTCAGTGTTTCGCAGAAAAAGAATATCAAACGGAGTCCAAACGGAATGAAACCTTCGGGAACGTGATTTTCGGAACAAACGTGATCTAGAGGACTTGGAGTCCACGTAACGAAATCAACGAGGAGAGCACGAGGCAGGGGGCGCGCCTACCCCCCCCCCCCCCACCGCCAGGCACGCCCTCCACCCTCGTGGGGCGCACGTTGCTCCACCGACGTACTTCTTCCTCCTATATATATCCACGTACCCCCAAACCATCAGAGACAGAGCCAAACCCCTATTTCCATCGCCGCAACCTTCTGTACCCGTGAGATCCCATCTTGGGGCCTTTTCCGGCGCTCCGCCGGAGGGGGCATTGATCACGGAGGGCTTCTACATCAACACCATAGCCTCTCCGATGATGTGTGAGTAGTTTACCTCAGACCTTCGGGTCCATAGTTATTAGCTAGATGGCTTCTTCTCTCTCTTTGGATCTCAATACAAAGTTCTCCTCGATTCTCTTGGAGATCTATTCGATGTAATCTTCTTTTGCGTTGTGTTTGTCGAGATCCGATGAATTGTGGGTTTATGATCAAGTTTATCTATGAACAATATTTGAATCTCCTCTGAATTATTTTATGTATGATTGGTTATCTTTGCAAGTCTCTTCGAATTATCAGTTTGGTTTGGCCTACTAGATTGATCTTTCTTGCAATGGGAGAAGTGCTTAGCTTTGGGTTCAATCTTGCGGTGCTCGATCCCAGTGACGGATAGGGAAACGACACGTATTGTATTGTTGCCATCGAGGATAAAAAGATGGGTTATCATATTGCATGAGTTTATCCCTCTACATCATGTCATCTTGCTTAAAGCGTTACTCCGTTCTTATGAACTTAATACTCTAGATGCATGCTGGATAGTGGTCGATGTGTGGAGTAATAGTAGTAGATGCAGGCAGGAGTCGGTCTACTTGTCACGGACGTGATGCCTATATACATGATCATACCTAGATATTCTCATAACTATGCTCAATTCTATCAATTGCTCGACAGTAATTCGTTTACCCACCGTAATACTTATGATATCTTGAGAGAAGCCACTAGTGAAACCTACGGCCCCCGGGTCTATTTTCCATCATATTAATCTTCCTACACTTAGTTATTTTTATTGCCGTTTATTTTACTTTGCATCTTTATTTCTCTTTATCATAAAAATACCAAAAAATGTTATCTTATCATATCTATCACATCTCACTCTCGTAAGTGACCGTGAAGGGATTGACAACCCCTTTATTGCGTTGGTTGCGAGGTTCTTATTTGTTTGTGTAGGTGCGCGGGACTTGAGCGTGGTCTCCTACTGGATTGATACCTTGGTTCTCAAAAACTGAGGGAAATACTTACGCTACTTTGTTGCATCACCCTTTCCTCTTCAAGGGAAAACCAACGCAGTGATCGAGAGGTAGCAAGCTCATGCTTCACCGGGTCGCGCGCAATACTGATAGCACCGGTACTGTCTGACAGTAAGGGAGTTGAGGTAGTAGCAGACACACCAAAATCCTCAAGTAACCACCGTAACCAGATCACCTCAGCCGTCAACATAGCCATGGCTCGCAAATCAGCCTCAGTACTCGAGCGAGAAACTGCAGTCTGTTTCTTTGTCTTCCAGGCAATAAGAGAGCCACCAAGAAAGACACAATAAGCAGACAGCAAGCGACGATCAGAGGGATCACTAGCCCAGGTAGCATCAGAGTAGGCCTGGAGTTGAAGAGAGCTGGAGTGGGGAAAGAAAAGGCGCTGAGAGATCGTGCCATGAAGATATCGTAGAACACGGAGGAGATGACTGTAGTGGACAGAGGTGGGGGCTGAAACAAACTGACTCAGGATGTGGACAGGATAGGAGATGTCAGGACGCGTAACAGCAAGATAGACAAGATTGCCAACAAGGTGACGATAGCGAGTGGGATTAGGAAGAGGGTCACCATCAGAGGCACGAAGCTGAACGTTGAGCTCCATAGGAGTCACAACTGTGCGCTCATCGCCGAGAGCAGCGCGAGCAAGAAGATCCTGAATATATTTTTCTTGGGAGATGTAGAAGCCATCAGAGGTCGAGGAGATCTCAATCCCAAGAAAATAGCGAAGTGGACCAAGATCAGTCATGAGGAATTGGTCGCGAAGGCGAGCCTTAACAAAGGCAATGTAGTCAGAGTCATCACCAGTGATGATCATATCATCAACATAGAGAAGGAGAAGAGTCCGACCACGAGGAGACGTGTGAACAAACAACGCGGGATCATGATCACTGGGAAAGAAACCAGCGGCAGTCACCACAAAGGCGAAGCGCTCAAACCAGACGCGAGGGGCCTGTTTAAGACCATAGAGGGAGCGGCGAAGTCTACAGACCATACCATCAGGAGCATAGTACCCCGGTGGTGGCTACATATAAACCTCCTCACGCAACTCACCATTGAGAAAGGCGTTCTGAACATCAAGTTGAGAGATAGACCAATGGCGAACAGAAGCGACAGCTGTTGGGGAACGCAGTAATTTCAAAAAAATTCCTACGCACACGCAGGATCATGGTGATGCATAGCAATGAGAGGGGAGAGTGTTGTCCATGTACCCTCGTAGACAGAAAGCGGAAGCGTTAGCACAACGCGGTTGATGTAGTCGTACGTCTTCACGATTCGACCGATCAAGTACCGAACGCACGACACCTCCGAGTTTAGCACACGTTCAGCCCGATGACGTCCCTCGACCTCCGATCCAGGCGAGTGTTGAGGGAGAGTTTCGTCAGCACGATGGCGTGGTGATGATGATGATGTTCTACCGACGCAGGGCTTCGCCTAAGCACCGCTACAGTATTATCGAGGTGGACTATGGTGGAGGGGGGCACCGCACACGGCTAAAAGATCAAACGATCAATTGTTGTGTGTCTAGGGTGCCCCCTGCCCCCGTATATAAAGGATCAAGGGGGGAGGTGCGGCCGGCCAGGAGGGGCACGCCAGGTGGAGTCCTACTCCCACCGGGAGTAGGACTCCCTCCCTTTTCCTAGTTGGATTAGGAGTGGAGGGGGAAAGAGGAGGGAGGGAGGAAGGAAAGGGGGGGCGCCGCCCCCCTCTCCTTGTCCTATTCGGACTAGGGGGAGGGACGCACGGCCCTGCCCTGGCCGCCTCTCCTCTTCTCCACAAAGGCCCACTATGGCCCATTAAGCCCCCGGGGGGTTCCGGTAACCCCTCGGTACTCCGGTAAAATCCCGATTTCACCCGGAACACTTCCGATATCCAAATATAGGCTTCCAATATATAAATCTTCATGTCTCGACCATTTCGAGACTCCTCGTCATGTCCATATCACATCCGGGACTCCGAACAACCTTCGGTACATCAAAACATATAAACTCATAATATAACTGTCATCGAAATGTTAAGCGTGCGGACCCTACGGGTTCAAGAACTATGTAGACATGACCGAGACACGTCTCCGGTCAATAACCAATAGCGGAACCTGGATGCTCATATTGGCTCCCACATATTCTACGAAGGTCTTTATCGGTCAGACCGCATAACAACATACGTTGTTCCCTTTGTCATCGGTATGTTACTTGCCCGAGATTCGATCGTCGGTATCTCAATACCTAGTTCAATCTCGTTACCGGCAAGTCTCTTTAGTCGTTCCGTAATACATCATCCCACAACTAACTCATTAGTTGCAATGCTTGCAAGGCTTAAGTGATGTGCATTACCGAGAGGGCCCAGAGATACCTCTCCAACAATCGGAGTGACAAATCCTAATCTCGAAATACGCCAACCCAACAAGTACCTTCGGAGACACCTGTAGAGCACCTTTATAATCACCCAGTTACGTTGTGACGTTTGGTAGCACACAAAGTGTTCCTCCGGTAAACGGGAGTTGCATAATCTCATAGTCATAGGAACATGTATAAGTCATGAAGAAAGCAATAGCAACATACTAAACGATCGAGTGCTAAGCTAACGGAATGGGTCAAGTCAATCACATTATTTTCCTAATGATGTGATCCCGTTAATCAAATGACAACTCATGTCTATGGCTAGGAAACATAACCATCTTTGATCAACGAGCTAGTCAAGTAGAGGCATACTAGTGACACTCTGTTTGTCTATGTATTCACACATGTATTATGTTTTCGGTTAATACAATTCTAGCATGAATAATAAACATTTATCATGATATAAGGAAATAAATAATAACTTTATTATTGCCTCTAGGGCATATTTCCTTCAACAGCAAGAAGAGTGCGGATGGTGGTCATGTGGGCCACAGGAGCGAATGTCTCATCATAATCCCGTCCCTGCTGCTGCTGAAAACCACGGGCCACAAGACACGCTTTGTAGCGCTCAAGAGAACCATCAGAGCGAGTCTTAATCTTGTAGACCCACTTGCAGGTGATGGGACGAACACCGGAAGGGAGGGAAACCAGATCCCATGTGCCAGAGCGCTCAAGTGCAACAAGCTCTTCGGCCATCGCAAGCTGCCATTCAGGCTGAGTCATGGCAGTCCGATAGGAAGTGTGGGCTCAGCAATAACTGAGAGACCGTACCGATCAGGAGAGTAGTGATCAGGCGGGGGGCGAGGCCGAGCACGGAGGTTATGAACCGAGGGAGGCGTGAAGGGAGGTGCCCCAGAGGTGGAAGGTGCGTCAGGGGAAGCATCCTCAGAACGAGGGCGACGAGTATAGTGGAGAGGAAACGGTGAGAGAGGGCGACGGACTGGAGATGATGGTGGAGAGGTGGAGGAGGAGGATGGGGTCGGTGGTGAAGGAGAAGGAAGGAGAGGTGCAGGAGGAGGAGGTGAAAAATGAGGCACAGAGCAGGGTTATCGGGGAGAAGAAGAAAATAAATATCTTCCACCACTAGTAGAAAAAGGGTCATCTGTCCCGGTTGGTAAGGGCCTTTTGTCCCGGTTGTTGAACCGGGACTAAAGGGTCGTTACTAATGCCCTAGCCCTTTAGTCCCGGTTCTTACACGAACTGGGACAGATGGGCCTCCACGTGGCCGGTGCGGCGAGCCCAGGCAGGAGGGCCTTTGGTCCCGGTTTGTGGCACTAACCGGGACCAATAGGCATCCACGCGTCAGCATTTCAGGGGCTGGGGTTTTTGTTTTTTTTGAAAGGGGGGGGGGGGGTTGGGGGGGGGTTAATTTAGGTGTTTCATATATTGTGTTAGCTAGCTAATTAATAGAGAGAAGTGTCCTCTCTTATCTCCGTGCTTGGTCGACGCTACATACTATATACGTATAGAGAGGACTAGACACGCTAGCTAGTAAGCAAATGAAGGAAACAGAAGATCGTCATGAACATATATATGCATACAGAGAGAAGTGATATCGACCACCTCTCCTTCTCCGAGAGATTGGTCGAACAACAAGTTCTCGTATATCTATCCGACACTACCGGCTACATATATACAATAATTCTCTCTTACAATATAATCTCCTAATTATATATGAACACAGGGTCCACATAGTATTCTCCGTTTTCAGCGATCACGTGGTCAAGGAAGAATGCCGCCAATTCCTCTTGAATTTCTCGCATACGATCTGGTGGTAGGAGTTCATCCTGCATCCGAAAGATCTAATTTGAAGAAGGGGTCAATACATATATATAAATGAATAAATGAAACTCAACACAAATGATGGTAATAAAATAAAATTGTGAATATTATTGCTTACGCATTTCATATTGTTCGTCAGAGTAGCCCCGCTCACAGGTCGTGTAGCGGATGGACTCGCAAACGTAGTATCCACAGAAATCATTCCCTTGTTCCTGCCACAACCACTTTACAAGAAATAGAGGTCAATCAAACTGATAAGCAAGCATGCTAAATGGTATTGATGAAACTAGCGCTTGAATCACTAGGAGATGCGCGGAACATGCTACTATAGTACTTACTTTCGGGTGCCTAAATTGCAGCTTCTTCGGTAGCCCCGGAGCTTTTTTGGTGAATTTTCTCCAAACCCTGCCAGACAAAGAAAACAATTACTTGATATCGGGAAATGAACAAAGTTGCTGATATGGTGGATAATGATCGATTTAACTTACTTCTCGAGCATTTGAGTCATGTCCGCATAGTCCTGGGGATCTTTTCTTCTCGAGTCTAAGACGGTTACTAGTCCCTGCTCAAGCTTAATCTCTAGGAGAATATAGTCGAAGCTGCGCACGCATGCATTGTTGGAAATATGCCCTAGAGGCAATAATAAATTGGTTATTATTATATTTCCTTGTTCATGATAATCATTTATTATCCATGCTAGAATTGTATTGATAGGAAACTCAGATACATGTGTGGATACATAGACAACACCATGTCCCTAGTAAGCCTCTAGTTGACTAGCTCGTTGATCAATAGATGGTTACGGTTTCCTGACCATGGATATTGGATGTCGTTGATAACGGGATCACATCATTAGGAGAATGATGTGATGGACAAGACCCAATCCTAAGCCTAGCACAAGATCGTGTAGTTCGTTTGCTAAGAGCTTTTCTAATGTCAAGTATCATTTCCTTAGACCATGAGATTGTGCAACTCCCGGATACCGTAGGAATGCTTTGGGTGTACCAAACGTCACAACGTAACTGGGTGGCTATAAAGGTGCACTACAGGTATCTCCGAAAGTGTCTGTTGGGTTGGCACGAATCAAGACAGGGATTTGTCACTCCGTGTAAACGGAGAGGTATCTCTGGGCCCACTCGGTAGGACATCATCATTATGTGCACAATGTGACCAAGGAGTTGATCACGGGATGATGTGTTACGGAACGAGTAAAGAGACTTGCCGGTAACGAGATTGAACAAGGTACCGGGATACCGACGATCGAATCTCGGACAAGTAACATACCGATAGACAAAGGGAATTGAATACGGGATTGATTGAATCCCCGACATCGTGGTTCATCCGATGAGATCATCGTGGAACATGTGGGAGCCAACATGGGTATCCAGATCCCGCTGTTGGTTATTGACCGGAGAGTCGTCTCGGTCATGTCTGCGTGTCTCCCGAACCCGTAGGGTCTACACACTTAAGGTTCGGTGACGCTAGGGTTGTAGAGATATTAGTAGGCGGTAACCCGAAAGTTGTTTGGAGTCCCGGATGAGATCCCGGACGTCACGAGGAGTTCCGAAATGGTCCGGAGGTAAAGATTTATATATGGGAAGTCTTATTTTGGTCGCCGGAAAAGTTTCGCGCATTATCGGTATTGTACCGGGAGTGCCGAAAGGGGTCCGGGGGTCCACCAAGGGGGTCCACCAGCCCCGGGGGGCCACATGGGCTGTAGGGGTGTGCGCCTTGGCCTATATGGGCCAAGGGCACCAGCCCCAAGAGGCCCATGCGCCAAGAGATAAGGGAAAGGGAGAGTCCTAAAGGGGGAAGGCACCTCCGAGGTGCCTTGGGGAGGTTGGACTCCTCCCTGGCCGCACCCTTCCTTGGAGGAAGGGCCAAGGCTGCGCCCCCCCCTCTCCCTTGGCCCTATATATAGTGGGGGGAAGGGAGGGCAGCAAACCTAAGCCCTGGCGCCTCCCTCTCCCTCCCGTGACACCTCTTCCTCCCCGCTTGCGCTTGGCGAAGCCCTGCCGGGATCCCGCTACTTCCACCACCATGCCGTCGTGCTGCTGGATCTCCATCAACCTCTCCTCCCCCCTTGCTAGATCAAGGAGGAGGAGACGTCGCTGCTCCGTACGTGTGTTGAACGTGGAGGTGCCGTCCGTTCGGCGCTAGGATCATCGGTGATTTGGATCACGACGAGTACGACTCCATCAACCCCGTTCTCTTGAACGCTTCCGCTCGCGATCTACAAGGGTATGTAGATGCACTCCTTTCCCCTCGTTGCTAGTATACTCCATAGATGGATCTTGGTGATGCGTAGAAAAATTTTAAATTCTGCTACGATCCCCGACATGCATAAGTCATCAATTACATTACTATAACCTGGACTAATAAGGGAAACCGAATATGCACAAGACAGTAACAATCACTTGAAGTTGTAAGGAAAGAGTATTATATCTTTGTTTTCATTTATTACCAACGATCCTAGCAAGTTGGCCTCGGTATTTTCGGCATGATATTTAACCTCAGTTGCATCTATGAGATTTGTGTTAATGAATCCAATATCACCGATTTGTCTTTTCTTTAATTCGGCGATCTTCAATCTGCATAATATAGTGAGGATAATTATAAATACATGCAATGAAAGAGCTGACCTATATAGAGAGACTTAATGACAGAAGTAGTACTACTTGCAGACAGTAGCAAGTGATCGTTGATTTATCGAGGGCCTTTTGATTGAAAACTGGAAGAACTCCTCAAATGGAACATTCAACATTTCAATTCCAACGAGGTCATGCTCCTCTTTAACTCTCAGCATCAAAGTATTCCTCCCCCCAGACTCTCTGCAGGTTTTCATGTACCAATCATGTAATCTTCGCATCATTGTTGTTAGAGATCTTTCATCTTTGATGAGAGGCTTCCCGTACTCGTATCTGTGTTCGTCCACCTCCAAGAAATCATAATGTACATCGTCGGGCAGGTAATCTCCAAGATTGCTATAACCGGGCACCATCCTCGGATCATTAGTGACGATGTCGCTAGACACCTTGAGCGGGGGGCACGATTGGTTCGCTTGTTCGCCGAGCTGGGCAATTTTTTCCCAGCTCGTCGTTCTTTTAACCTTTGATCATTGACAGTACTTCCCGACCGCTCCGCTTCGACAAATGTCTTTGCAATAATGCGCTCATAGTTGCCTTTCGGCGTAGACTTTGGTGGTTTTGTCAGGGCAGCCAGAGTGCGCTTCGCTTTCACCGGATCTACCTTCTCCTCCGGAGGTGGATGTTTCTTTGCTTTCACCCCTTCAAAGAAGTTCGTCACTTCGGCTCGCACGATCTTCGTGGTTTCCTCCTCGGTCCTCTCATATGGTAACTTCTCTGGAGTCTTCAGAGAAGGACCGAATTTGTATTGCCTCCCGCCTCTGGCTGTACTGCTAGACGCCGGCAGAGCAGACGGAGCGGCTGGGGCTATCTTCTTTCCTTGCTTACGAGGCGGAGGAGAAGGACTACGACGCGCCGGAGCAGCCGGAGCGGCGGCGGGTCTCTTCCGCCCTTGCTGACGAGGCGGAGAGGGAGGAGGCTGGCTGCTCGGGCGCGCCGGCGCAGGCGGAGAAGGAGGCGGAGTGCCGCCACGCGCCGGAGAAGGAGGCTGAGTGCCCTGATCACTCGCCGGAGGAGGAGGCGGAGGAGGAGGCGGAGTGCCCTTACTCGCCGGAGGAGGAGGAGGAGGCGGAGGTGTCCAGTTCGGAAGGTTGATGAGCTCCTTCCGCCATAGGCATGGAGTCTTCAGAGCAGAACCCAGCCGAGTCTCCCCTTCACCGGTAGGGTGGTCAAGCTGGAGGTCCTCAAATCCCTCCGTTATTTCGTCCACCGTCACCCTAGCATATCCTTCTGGAATCGGACGACAGTGAAAAGTTGCGCCGGGTTCAGGAGGTCGAACAGAGCCGACAGCCGCCTTGACTTTGAAGTTCTGCCATTGCGTCATAAGGTGGCAATGTTGAGACTCTGTGATAGCATCCACGGGGTAGCTAGCAGGAGCCGTCAAGACATGCTCCGGCTGAAGCAGCTCGGTGGAAGCCACGCTGCTTCTCCCTAAGATGGCGGGGTAGCTTCGGGGGTAGTTTCGGCAGGTCGCTTGCTGCGAGCTACGTCTCGTTCCTCTAGCGCTTGAACCCTTTCGTGCAGCTTCTGAATTTGGGTGTGCTCCACTTTTTTCCTCCTCTCCTGGCATTTGTAACCGCCTGCGTCCGGAAAACCAGCCTTCCACGGAACGGAGCCTGGTCTGCTCGCGGGCGAGGGGTATATATAGGCACCTCATTTGTCCCGGTTCGTGGCATGAACCGGGACTAAAGGGCAGTCTGTGGTCCCGGTTCAAGCCGCCAACCGGGACCAATGGTGGTGGGCCAGGAGCGAGGCCCATTGGTCCCGGTTCGTCCCACCAACCGGGACCAATGCCCCCACGAGGCCCGGCAGGCCCCTGGCCTCATGAACCGGGACCAGTGCCCCCATGGGTCCCGGTTCTGGACTGAACCGGGACTAATGGGCTGACCCGGCCTGACCAAAGCCCTCTTTTCTACTAGTGCACAGAGAAGATCAAAGAAGAAGGACGTGGGTAGTAAGAGCGAGACTCGTCAAAAGTCACATCGCGCGAGATGCGCAAACGACGACCAACAGGATCCCAACAGCGATAGCCCTTGTGCTCATCACTGTAGCCAATGACAACACACTCAACCAACTGAGCAGTCAGTTTGGTGCGTTCTCGAGGGGCAAGAAGGACATAGCACACACATACAAACATACGAAGAGCTGAGTAGTCAGGAGAACGACCAGTGAAACACTCCATAGGAATACCACCCTGCAGAAATAGCCTCAGCCCAAAAGTGGGGCAGAAAGGAAGCAGCAATCATCAGCGCATGAGCCGTCTCAAGTAGATGACGATGCTTACGTTCGGCAACGCCATTCTGAGCATGAGCACCAGGACATGAGAACTGGGCAAGAGTACCCTGTTCCGCAAGAAAGCCACGTAACAGCTGGGAGATAAACTCACCAGCGGAGTCAGCACGAAAAGTACGAATGGGCATGGAAAACTGGGTGTGAACCATGGCAGCAAAACGTTTGTATATAGAGAGAACCTCACTACGAGATTTCATGAAGTAGAGCCAAGTGTAGCGAGAGAAATCATCAATAAACAGGATATAGTAGCGATGACCACCTTTCGAATCAAAGGGAGGAGGACCCCAGACATCAGAATGAACTAAGTCAAAAGGACGCTGAGATACCGACTCACTGGTAGGATAAGGTAATTGGGTCTGTTTGCCAAGTCTGCAACCATTACAATGTAAAGAAACATCTCCAGATACAGACCCTAAGAGGCCCTGAAGAACTAAAGAAGATAAGCGAGAACCACAAATGTGACCAAGGCGATGATGCCACTGCTGGAAGGACGCAGACGAAGAGGCAGCAAGAGCATGGGAGCTGGCAAAAGTGGTGGCAGCGGAAGAAACACAAAGCCAGTCAACCTCCCAAAGGCCCTCTGACTCACGGCGCCGGGGGCCAGCACCAACCAAAGCCTTGGTGTGACGATCCTGAATGGAGCAAGAGTCGGTATCAAGAATGACACGACAACCAGAATCAGTGAGTTGGGCAGCGGAAAAAAGATTCATGATAAGGCGAGGAACATGTGAAACACTAGGAACAGAAAAAGATGGAGTGGAAAGAAGACCACGACTAGCAACACGAAGAGGTGTGCCATCGGCGGTGAGAACATTAACAGGTGAATCAAGAGGTCGAAGAGAAGATAACACGGAAGAATCAGAAGACATATGAAAAGAGGCTCCAGAATCCAGAACCCACGAAGATGTACCAGACTGTGTAGATGCCTGTGGTGGTGGAGAAGGGGATGCAGTCACAGCAACAGCGGAACCAGTCGACGAGGAGCCGGAGGAAGCAAGTAGACGCTTGAGCCGTATAATGACCTGGTCAGTGAGTGACGGAGTCGAGGAAGACACTGGAGTGCCGCTGGAAGAGGTGCGCCTATGGTCTCGCTTCTTCTGCCGACAGTCAGACTCTGGGTGACCTGACCGGGAGCAGTAACCACAGAAGGTGTCACGGCGCGACGTACTCTTCTCAGATAAGAAGGGCGACTCACCCCCTGAAGGAGTAGGCAGGAGTGGTGGAGCGATGAGGCGAGCAGATGACACAGGAGCTCGGCGGCCAACACGGAAGGAACCACAAGTAACCCAGCAGAGCGAAGGCGGGTCTCCTCGGCACGAAGCTCAGCAAGCACTTCCGAGATAGGAACACGACCACGGGCAAGCAAGTCAGCACGTCGGGGCTCAAACTCGGAGCGGAGACGAGATAAGAAGTCATGAACCCTCTGAAACTCCAAGTCAGACCGCGTAGTTTGACAGCAACGGCAAGTGCGACAAACAACTGTCCGCAGTGAGTCAAGCTGACGCCAGATGGCAGAGCACTGTGAATAGAACTCATCAACAGACGAGTCACCCTGCTGGAGAGCATGCTCCTGACGCACCACAGAAAGGTATAGAGCATCACCAGAGGGCTGATAGCGCTGACAAAGATAGGACCACATCGCTGCAACAGTGCCGAGACTCATGAACTCCGAAGCAAACTGAGGGAGGACACTCGCAGTGAGAACAGCAGCAGCTCGAGCATCATCATTGCACCACTGAGTGTAAGCAGACAGATCATCCCGATAGACAGAAAGAGCATCAGAATATGCGGATACCTGATGATCGTAAACATCAACTGCAGCATCATCAAGAGCCTTGGCTGCATCCCGATCAGTCTGAGAAGCATCAGTAGCAAGCACCGGCGGAACAGGAGCCACCGGAGCAACAGGGCAGGGCGGACAGGGTACCTCGCCAGAGAGAACGCCCCATAGCAGAAGCCCGCGCATATGGATACGCATGAAGCCCACAAACTCAGCATAGTTGGTGCCATCAAAGATCACCGAGCAGCGAGGAACAGCCACATAGCCCGAAGATGATATATTGAGATATCCCTCCTTCTCTCTCTCTCTCTTTTTGGTCAATAGACACAGGACCCCATCTGGATCGGGGCTGGATCGAGGCAAACTCCCCAGCCACGAGCTAGCGCTAGCGTGGAGCCACTGGATCGAGCAAGCGCTAGTGGGGGACGAGGCAAGGAGCAGCAGCGGCGGGAGAGGCCAGGAGGAGCGGCGGCTGTACGGGCGGCTGGGAGGGCGGGAGAAGCAGCAGCCGGACGGGGAGGCCGGGGCGGGGGTGGGGAGGGCGGGAGGAGCAGCAGCCGGACGGGGAGGCAACGGCGAGACAAGCCTCGCCGACTGCAAGAGGGGCCGGGGGCTGCAATGGCTGGGCGTGCTCCTGCGGCGGCTGCAACAGCCGGATGGGAGAGGGAGACTAGGTGCCCTTGAGCGCGGCAGTAGCTAGACGCGGAGAGGCAAGGGAGCAGGCTGCCAGCGACGGCCGGAGACAGCCGGCGACGGGTAGGCTAGGTACGGCGTGCACGGAGTCGCAGCGTGCGGGAGGAAGTGGCTAGCATGGCATCTGATACCATGTTGGATAAATGAGCAACTAGCTTTACTGAGGGCCAAAGGCCAGTACATATACAGATGTGGTAAAGTGCAGAAAAGCCCCTTATACAATGGGAAGGTACACAAAAAACTATACACATCTAACATTCATAATACAGAACAATGATGTAAAAGGACTAGCTTTGTAAAGGTTGGATTTAAGCTGGGGAAGGATGGCATGATCTCTATACAGATGTGGTAAAGTGCAGAAAAGCCCCTTATACAATGGGAAGGTACACAAAAAACTATACACATCTAACATTCATAATACAGAACAATGATGTAAAAGGACTAGCTTTGTAAAGGTTGGATTTAAGCTGGGGAAGGATGGCATGATCTCTAATTAGCCAAGGCTAAGAAAAACGAGCAACCACGGCAAAGAAAACAAATGACAGAGCTGAAAATAGCTCTAGGAAGACTACTAGTACGTGTATCAAGACAACGGTGGATCTAGAGCTCGTGGAACAGTTTTCTGATGGAGAATTAGGTGCAGCAGAACAAAGCAAAGCTTGCAGCAGTGAGAGATATGTTCATAAATTTTGGTTTAGCAATTCTGATCATAGTTTTCACTTGCAATAGAAATCTCCTATTATCTGAACATACCTCTGGGAGGTCGGGTCCCGAATATCCTTCTTTGTTGTCACAGTGAGAATAATCATCCTGTTGGTAGGGTGAGCTGTTTCTTTTATCTAATGATGATGAAGCAATCTGTCCATCTGCAATGAACACATCAGTGTCATGATTAGCGCAGAGTTGCAGACACGCACGCAGGAACGAACTAGTGCGCGCAGAGTTGGATCATTTGTGCACACAAGAACCAGTGGCAAATGTGATTCATAAACCACATACACGTCAACGAATATATAAGCATCACCTAAAAACATATAATGATATGAACAAATACAGTTCAACTAAATTTGAGCGACTGATGGCACAAAATTGAGTAATCACTAAACACTAAAACTGAAACTGAAAACAAAGCAGTCGGCAGGCGGTACTCAACCTATCCTTCTGCCTGCTAGCGCCGAGCTCGATCTGACGCCTGCTGGTGTTGCCACCTCGCCGGAGCGGCCACCCAGGCCCAGCGAGGTCATCGCACCGGAGCCACCGACTCACCGGCGCTTGCGGCCGCCATCTCCCTCTGCTGGAAGCTCGCCGCCGTCACCGGAAGAAGGCGCTCCACTTTCTGGATCGCCGTCGCCCATGCCGTCGGAACCCGGGAGTCTCGGGCGAGGGTTTTGCAGCCGAGGTCAAGCAGCGATTCGTGATCGATTCAGCTGTGTCTTTTTTAGAGTTTTTTTTAGGCATGACTTTTTTAGAGTAGATTCAGCGGTGGTGAAAGCTTGGGCTCGCTCGCGGCAAATCTTGTTCTAACCGGCAAATCGCCTGTAGAGCGCACTGGATGGGCCGGCCCATGTGCCACTTTTTTTCTCCTATTTTGCTTCTTCTTTTAAGTTTAGTCTATTAGCTCAGAAAAAATAAGTTTAGTTTATGCTTATGATTATTTTCTGGTATGTTTCTTTACTTTTATTTTTTCATCTTTATTTATTGGATGAAAACAGCAGGTGGAACCCCGAGCTTCTTCGCCGCTACTTCATCCCCATGGATGTAGCGACCGCCATGTTGATCAAGCCATCGTCGTGGCACTTCGACGACGTCTTTGCTTGGGCTCCAGACCCGAAAGGGAATTTCAGTGTCTGCGGCGCTTACTGTCTCGCCCTTGACGAGCGTACCAACACGTCTACGTGCTCCACGAGCAGGGCACCGAACATCACACGTACTGTCTGGGGAGCATTGTGGGGGTGCCTGCCGGTCCCAAGGTACGCGTCTTTAAGTGGCATCTTGTCACCATCTCACTAGATACAATGGCAAATAGAGCAAAGAGGAACATGGATGTGACTGGCACATGTTTAATTTATGGGGTGAAACGCGAGGACACCTTCCATGCATTTTGTATATGTCCTATGGCGCGGGGTCTCTGGAAGGCGACGAGCAATCATCGGAAAATGCAAGACTGCAGGAGGTCAAGAATTATGGACCAAAATGGCTCTTACACCTACTCTACTACAACACTACACTGAAGATGAGTGCCCCTGTGTCCTCATGACATTGTGAAGGACCTGGCGCGTGCATAATGAAGTGACGCACCATAAGCCGTCACCTCCAATAGTTGCATCCCGTAGATTTTTGAATAATTACATCGACTCAATGTTATGCATCAAACAACACACAGAAGCTAACATGGAAAGGGGGGAAATGGTACTATCTGTTGTACACGATAAACCATCACAACAGCCCACAAAGACATACTACCCCTGCTGACCGGGAGAGCCCCACACACGCATCGTCAAGGTTTTTATCCAATGCCATCGTCATCACCCCTCCACGAGCCAGCGGCTGCGACTCCACCATCGACAACCCCCAATGTAGCCCTCACCGCAAAACATGGCGTCGGGATCCATGACAGTTTATGCCAAATTATAGAAACACATGTCCGCCGGCCCTATAGCTTAGCCTGCACTGCAAGAAGTAGGTTGCGGTGCAGCGCACCGTACAGTCATATTGTACTACAAAGTAGATTTTCCCACTAATCAATTGATCAGCCACTGTATGCGGTACATGCACATGCATTTCCATGAGTAAACTTTTAACCCGCACTTAGAAAAAATATTCGTGTCTATAAATAAAATTTCTGGTTAAATCAAATAAGAAGAAAAAAACACATCAAATATCGATATTAGCATCTATTAAAATTTTGGTCATATTTCACCTGAGGGGCAAAAAGGTCAGTTAAGGCTTAAAATGGACGGAAGTGTTATAAAGGACATAAAATTTAGATGCAGTGCTATACAAGGAAGAAAAGTATTTCTAGTGTCAAGTAGGAAAGAAAATTTAAGACAATGTTAAATAAAGAATTCTCTCTTGTTTTAGAGACTACCACCTCCACCCGTTTTTTTACAACATCTATTTCCATACAGTATGTACCACGTTTTCTTGAATCTAGGATCAGCCTGGTTAGTTCCTGGGCATTCTTTGATCGGTCTTTTCTCTTGATGGTGACACGCTTGCTCTTATTTCTACTCTTCTGAGCATTACGCTCACTTAAGTATTTTTTAGAATTTCTTTCTTTTACCCCTGATTCTTCCTCCACCTCCCTAGTTATATCTTTACCTTGCACTTCAGTTGTGTCATGTTATGCATTTTCTCCCTTTGGTTGTCTTATGTAAGTTTCTTTAATATTCTCACCTTGCTTTTTCGTTGTTCCTGTGTCAACAACCATGAGTTCATGATTATTTCCTTCATTAACTTGCTTGTCTAGTGTATATTTTGTTTTCTGCTTCACAGTTTGATCCCATGTTTCTTTGTTAAAATCAAGTTTCTTTCCTTCAGCTTGTTCAGCAACTTCATTTGCAGTTTTCATAGGGCTGGTAACTTCCTTTTCGTTGCTTGCTCTTACTCCCAACCCTCCTTCTTGGATTGTAGAGCTTTTCTTCCATGAGATAACATCACTGCCTTGCTTACTTCCTCGGCTCCCTCCGCTGTTGTTTGTCTAGAAGCGTGTCATGTCATTTGAACTCCTACTTTTCTCCTCATCGCTAGAGTTTCGCTTAAAAATCTCAGCTTTCCTCCACGGCCCATAGTCTCCTTTCCTTGCTTTTACTAGGTTTGTGCAATTCCTATCTTGGTGGCCAATCACACCACAAGCATAGCAGAAGTCAGGAAGGAACTCATATTTAAAAGACACCGCGTGCTCCTTTTCCTTCTTGTTCTTCTGCAATTCATCCACCTCCTCTAACAATTCTTTGTCTTCAACTTCCTCCTCATCCTCATCTGTCATAATTGTTATCCCTCTCATAAGAGATTTAATAATATCTAGTTTGACCTTTATTCTCATGAATTCCCCAGTTGTCATCTCATTCTCGTCAGCGTCCACATCTATGACCTCATCAATTTCCCTCCCGATGACTTCTCCATTTTCCCTGTCAATTATGCCCATTGGGATATCATCCGCTCTTACCCAAAACATGATAAACTTGAATTGGTACTCCTCTAAAGTTTTGATTGGTTTGAAATTCTCTAAATCCAACAAGGATTTATTAAACATCCAGGGGCCACCGGTTAGAGCTTTCCTCCCCCTCCCCTCCCCCCTTCTCTGGAGGTGAATAGGAATCTATTCATCCCCAAATCTTTACACTCCATTCCTCTGAATGGACACCAAATCCAGCCTAGGGTGCTTACCAGGGAATCCACTCTAGCTGGCCTGTTTGACATTAGTTTCCAACAGCTTGTGGCTTCTCATTGAATGAGGAACTGCTGCTTCATTTACTGATCTTTACCCCTCTTCTTTCAGCTTTAGATAGCTGCAATAATGTCTTTAATCCTCTCAACTCCTTCCATCCTAAAGCTAGACTCTTTCCTTGGGAGATGATGTTCAAATCATCGACTCCTTTGGGCGCCGCCTCCTGCGACACCCTACTCCACCTATCATCTGCCGCCAAACTCCTCCCAACTAGGATTCCAGAAGAACTCAAATGTGTGCCCTAGCTAGAACGAAAAGGATTTTGTTGGTGGATGAAAAAGTGGGAAAGGGAAAGAGATATTCGTGAGAGCACTATCAATGGTTGAGAAGAGGAACCAAGCTCGTTGAGAAGCAGTAGCCTGCTGGATCGATACACCAGATCTGGTGAGAGCACTATTGAGATTGAGATTGGGATAGAATGGTGTGTGCGTGTGAGGATGATTGAAGCTGGAAGGACTCGATCTCGTCCAGACTAGCCAGAACCCAGACCTCATTTCGCTGGAGGGACCTAGAACCGTCAGGAACAGGACAAACACCATGAGTGCGATGTTAGGGAGGAGGAATGCGGCAAGTTGTCCTCAGTTTCGATAGAGCAAACATGGCATACGACAACGATTTAAAGACCCCTAGCATGCTTATTCTGCCATGTGGGCAAGAAATTAGTAGCCACAGGCAAAGTTGCGAACTGTAGGAGATACTTCGCAGGACCATATTAGTTGCCAACACGATCGACGCCCATTGCCGAACTTCTATGTGCCTCTTCAAATGCAAAATGAACTGACGGGGCCCCAAGCGAGCGTATCATCCTTGAGCCTTGGGGAAGCTCAAATTTTGATGATTTCAGCCACGCACGCCGGTTGGAAGTAACTTTGTAGCAACTCATAGTTCCATGATCCATTATCATTTAGGAGTTCTGACACAAAGCGAATGCGGCATTGCCAGCTCTTGATAGAGAAGCGAGCGAACTGTTGGGGCACCGAGGAAGCCCCGTCAGTTCCATTGTATAGACTATTGATGACACATGTGGTTCCTGTCATGAAGTAATGGTCTCATTCTACGTTCTCCAATTTCTTTTTAATTTCATGACCTTTTATGAGATGACCAGAAAACGAATGAAATCAGAAAATGGATTTTTACGTGAGCAGTCAGCACGGGTCCATCCATTTTGGAGATAAGCTGGTGAGGCCATTTTTGGGTGTTTAAATAAACCACTTTACCAAAAAGAAAGATGATTTTTTTTTTTTTTATTAAAAAAGATGATAAACCAGCGTACCAGTCAATTTGAAATCGCTTCCATCTCTCTCCTAGATATAAACATGCAAATAGTCCTCCGGAACTCCACCTTCTATTGGTTCCTCACAAGACCCTTAACCCGGACGGAGGTAGTGTATATAAATGCAACAGAAAAAATTAAACGAATGTTTCATGCTATAGGCAAATTGGGCACAATACACGTTTCAACTCAGTTTCACCACGCGCCTCCGTGAAACGATCTCAACATCATAAATTTCCTGCTTATGATGTGTCACAAATCATAAATTTCCTGCTTATGATGTGTCACAAATTCGCAAACAGATTGAGCTGGTCGTCATTGCATGTTAACCAAAAGCCAGCCAAGTTTGGAAGATGTCAAACACAACTAACTTCAGACTCGACAAAGGACATAAAACTATATAGAATCCAAACATGGGTAAACCTCATCTGATCTTTGCAGAAGTCTGGAGAACGGAACAGCGAATCAGAAAACCACAATACGATTCCACAGTGCTGCTAAAAGGGTTCGAGTTCCTCGTCAAAATCAGGACAGACTGAAAGGGAAACTACATGGCATATGCTCTGACAATACTTATAGGGCTAGGCTTAGTTCATCCTCTGCGCAGCCTCCTTGGCGATGAGCCTTTCCCTGGCCTTGGTCTTGGCCTGCGACTTGGAGCCCATGACGCCACCGCCCCACTTCTTCCTGACCTCGTCGAACTTGTCGTTGAAGTTAGCCTGCAGAATAACGGACACCGGAGACGTTAGAAGTGTTCACAAGTGGACTGCATATCAATGATAGCAAAGATTATATGAACCACATACCTTGATAGCCTCCAAGATCTTGCTGAACTCAAGCTTGTCCTCGTTCTTCACAGTGGTAAGGCACAGAACTGAGGCAGTCTTCTTGTGAACGATCTATAGGGGACCAAGACAAAGTGAGCATTTGTTTCTAGTTACTGTTAAAGATTTCAGAGGTGTGGAACAGGAGGTGGCAGGAGAAAATATACCGATCCAAGGCGTGATTTTCCCTTAACAATGCAGTATGGGACTTCCATCTTCCTGCACAGGGCTGGGAGCCACACAACCAGCTCAATTGGGTCAACATCATGAGCAATGACGACCAGTTGAGCCTTGCTCTACAGTACAAAGCACAAGATTAATCACAAGAATGGTTATTGCAGCCACAAAAGAAGCTATGAACAAGGAATAGTTATGTCAAACAAACAGGTAACTCATATCAGTACCTGCTCGATGAGGTAAGTGACATGGTTAAGACCATACTTCACAACAATTGGCTTCTTGGCCTCAACGGTTTTCCCCTCAGCCTCAGCCTGGGCCCTCTTCAGAAGCCTCTCCTTCTTAGCCACCTTGTCCTCGGGGCGGTACTTGAGAAGCATCTTAAACAGGTTGGTGGCTGCAACAAGCAATTAATATCAGAGATTTGTAACAAAGTTTTTGCAGAAACTAAAGTAATGCTGTATGCAGAGGAATCGAACTTGAACTAGTCAACTACTTATTGGCTGCTTTTGTTGCTATACATTACAGCATAAAGAATGAGCTAGCAAGTAAACACGTTGCAACATAAAGGAAAAGCAAATATAGAAGGCATGACTTCAGGTAAAAACATAGCAACAATGGTTCTTCCTACGGCTGGCATCCTTAGAAGTGAAAGCTTGTGCTAGCCATTCTATTACTTCATACTGTCATGGCTGTCAATATATTCAGTAAAAAAATATAGTAGGTGTAGGAGAACAGCATGCATTTGCCCTAATCATGCAAGAAGAGAGATCCCAATGTATCTAACAGCAGGAATAACACACACATCAACTCTTTTCATTGTCTTGATGAAGTTAAGACTCGCTCACTTAGATATTGCATACCCACAAGTCAAAATAACACAGTATTACATCTACCAACGTCCCCAGGCATTGTGGACTCCGTGTCAAATGACGAATGGACAGACAAGTTTTGCATATACCGAGGTTCTTGTCGAGGGTGCGGGTGAACTGGTGGAGCGCCGGGGGAACCTTGAGGCGCTGCTTGAGGATGCGGCGCTGGCGCTGGATCCGCACGACCTTGGGCCACTTGACGAACCGGTGGAGGTCCTTCTTGGGCGGCAGCGCCCCGCCGATGCCGAACTGCTTCGGCCTCTTCTCGAACAGCGGGTTCACCACCTTGTCCTGCAACCACACACCAAACCCACCCAGTCAGATCACACGCGCCGGGACCGAGAGACTCCAAGCAGGAGCAGAGATTCCAAGCAGGAGCTGAGATTCCAAGCAGGAGCTGAGGGCTGGGTGCAGTACCGCCGCCTTCTTCTTCGCCGGCACCGGCGCCTTGCCGCCTCGCTTCGGGGCCTGCACGATTCGCGATCCACACTCTTAGAACGAGATTCAAACATCAAATCAAAACCGCAGAAAAGGCAAAGCGCGCGGGATCCGTCCAGGAGGACGAAGCGCGAAGGCACGGTGTGGGGGCTATGCGCGAGCCGGCGGCGGGGACGTACCATTTCGCCGGCGGCGGGGGGGGAGCTTGGGGTTCCGAACGGGAGGCGACGCTGGGGGAGGAGGTGGAGGGGGGAGGCGGCCGACTGGCGCTTCGGTGCGGGGAGGAAGTTTTATAAAGGAGGCGTCTGGGGGACGTGGACGCTTCCTGAGCGTCCGATGCGGGGTGTGTGGCCGGGTCGTGAGGCCTCCGCCGTCCAGTGCCTGGATTAGGGTTTAGGGGGTCGCACCTGGGCCGCAGGGACAGGGGGGGGGGGAGGAAAACGTGGGCCGGAATGGACTGGACTGGACTGCACTGGGCTGCTCTCTCCGGTGACTGTGTTCGGAAAAAGGCTATAGCCCATCGGTTTGGTTACTTTTGCGTGTAAGCCCCTCGCGCGTCCGAATATTACCGTAGGCACCGCTCCACTGTCCCCAACCTTGCGCCATGGCGAAGAGGCGGAGCGAAGCGGCGGGTCGCCGCCTTCTACCGTGCACCCCCATCCGCAGGAATAAAAATCATCTTCCGGTTCTAAGTGCTCGGCATGGATTCTCGGGGATTTTTCCTTCGTCTTTTGCAGTGTTTCTTTTAATCCCCACGGCTAGGTCTTGGGACCCATTCTGGATCGTCTTATTAGACCTGAGCGTAGGCATAGGTGAAAGTGATTTTTCGGTTGGTACTTGATGCTGGGGAGTTTATCCTCTGGGAATTTGGGAGGAACACTTGTGATTTGCAGGTAGATTTTACTTAGAGGTGACAGATATTTGGTTTTAGCTTGTGGCAGGAACATTCATATTTGGTCTGCTGGCCAATTTCAAAATGTATCTGCTCTTGCTGCCATAAGACTTTTCCCTTCCAAAACTGCTTGATGAAGGTCTGATCCACTTTCGCATACCGTTATATGTTAAGACATGTTGGCTTTGCTTCTAGGCTTCATTTACTGGGGGTTTCACTTTCACCATGCTCTTGGCTCCAGCTTCTCTGACAAGTTGGAGGTAGTGAAAACAATCCAACTTCTGACTCTAGAGGGATCATATTAAGATCGATATAAAACTTATTTTCTAATGCTGCCGCACTCTTGTTGCTGCTTCAAGTGTTCCAAAAGTTAGTACTGGATTAGTTAGTCAATGCTTGAGGCAATATTATATGAAGATATCTGCATCTGGATAATGGATCCATTTGTCCATGGGGTCAGGAAATGCTAGTGGCAGTTATATAGAAGTGAGGTTAGAGTTTACGTCTCTAGCTTCTCCATGCCGCAGAATATGGAGACAGAGATTCAACAAAGCCGGGCACTGGTCAAGGCTGTTTATTGAGACGCGGCATATACGATTTCTGTCTTTGGATATTCAAAGAACTATCCCCAAGTCATGGTAGTATGGTTACTGTAGGGTCCCTGGGTTCAACTGATTGGTTGCAAGTTCAAACAATAGGAAAATGCTGGATCAAGCAGTTTATTGTTAATAATATAATACCCAGTAATTTGCGGTGTCTGTTTTCCCCTTACCGAGTTACCGCTACGTTATCCCCTGCTTTGGTGTTCTTCAGTCCTCTGAATGAGTCAAAGTATACCTGGAATCCTTAACCTTGCCCTGATTCCAGGATCAAAGGAAGTTGCTCATCGACTGGTTCTGGAGTTACATTTCTGCAAAAATGTCCCTAGCAAGCATCAAGCGGTATTGGCTGGAGAAAAAACATCAGTTGACAATGAAAATGGTAACCCACATGCTACCAGTATTGTACATTAATGCACTAATTCTATAGCTTTGTCTTGAAAAAATTTATGTACCTGGAGATCAATCCAACCAAATGTATTAAACTAACATTACTTTAGCCCTTTTCCATTTCCGAGACATTAGGTATACCGATCCTTATAGATGCCAAATCATCATTTATTTGATCAATCCTGATTACATCATCTACTACGCTACCACTCATTTGTTTTTTGTCTACCTTTTAACCATATCAACATAACGACTTTTCTCGTTTATGGCCATTTTTTGTGGTTAGTTTTTGTTGATTTAGATCACTTGACTAATTGATGCCATACCTCCATTCGGTGTGCCCTGTGTCTAGTCGGCAAACATGTTTCGGTGCTTTGAGATTTTAAAAATTGTCATGAGTTGAGGCTCTGTAATCCAGTGTGTAAATGGAATCCAAACAGATTTGGATAGCAAATTAATGGATGCTTGCCTAAGAGAAGATCTGTGGAAAAACACTATAGGTGTATCTTAGCGTAATTTGATCCAAACCACTTGCAATCAGTGCGAGATGAATTGAACTGTGCGATTCTACTTTGGAATTGCAACATTATGCCATATATGGACACAAAAAAAACTTATAGATTCTTTATATATCTGTATAACACTTCCACCGACAGATAATACAACTTAGGAGGGGAAAACACATCAACATCTAACATTGCCTTCCCACAAAAAATGCAAAATAGAAAAAGAAGAAGAAAAAAAAGTATCTCATTTGCCCAGTATATGATGCTGCTGTTTACCATACTTGGGAATGCTAAGGTTGCTTCCAAATGTGTACATGATAGCCCCAGAATGCGAGCTCAACAAAACTTAGAGCTCATCAACTCGGCATCATCCAATCCAATGCATATGCTACGACCGGTCGATGTTGACAGCCTGACCGGTGCCAAGCAGCCGGTAGGATTTCCCCCTGGCGAGGCCGCACCTCCTTCCCCCTGCCATCTGCTTCTCCTCCTCGATCTGCTCCAACACCCCAGCGAACGCCTCGGCGTTGCAGGGTAGCTCGAGGGGCCCTGCGTCTGCGTACCCAAACACCTCCTCGGCCTCCTTGAGCAGCGCCCGGAACAGCGGGTGGTTCACGCACTCTGTCCGCACCACGAACCGCTGCCTCCCGGCACCGACGTAGACAGAGAAACAGCCCTCTGCAGGCTTGTTCCTCATTGGTGTGCTCCAGCACCTGTCCAGCGTCTTGGTGATCAGCCCAGCCTTCCTCTTCGCCAAGCTCTTATCAGCCATGCCCATGGTGCACAAAAGTTAGCAGGCTAACTAGTTGCAATTTTGCAAAAAGAAGAAAATGTGTAGCAAGCTTGGAATTGGGAGGTGACGAGGAAAGGGGTGGAATGATATATATAGATGGATCCACCAAGACGTGGTCTGTCGAGGGGTAGGCCATATTTTGAGATATGAAGATGGTGAGAGTGACCCAAAAGCTATTTTAAAAGACAAATACGCAAAAGACTTGCTCATCATGTCATTAAAGAAGAGTGGGAAAGTGATGGAAAATAGTCAGACAATTATTGCACATATAGAATCAAGCTTTGCACCTTATTCATTGATCTTTAATGAGAAGGATGTGACTTGTTGTTTTACCAGCATTTGTACAATAATAAGTTTCATCTTATAGAATTGCTGCCATAGTGTAGACTTTTCCTCTCCGAAACTGCCTGACGAAAGTTCGATCCACTTTTACATACCATTATGTTTAAGATATGTTGGTTTTGCTTCTAAGCTTTATTTACCAGGGGTTTCACCAAGCTCTTGACTCCAGCTTTTCAGATAAGCTGGAGGTAGTGAAAACAATATGGATCCAACTTTTGACTCTAGAGGGATCAAGTTAAGATGGACATTTAACCCATTTTCTAGTGCTGATGCACTCTTGTTGGTGCTTCAAGTCCTCCAAAAGTTAGCACTGGATTAGTTAGTCAATGGTCAAGGCAATATTATATGAAGATCTCTGCATCTGCCTAATGGTTCCATTTGTCCGTGGGGCCGCAAAATGTTAGTTTATAAAAGTGAGGTTAGAGTTTACGCCTCGGGAACCCTTGGAGTACCAGTATTAGTTGGAGCGAAAACTAATGGCTCTAGCTTCTCCATGCTATAGAATAAAGAGACAGAAATTCAAGAAAGGCCATGGTCACGGCTCTAAAGGCTGTTTATCGAGACACGTCATATACTATTTATTGCCTTGTCTTTGGATATCCAGAGAATATGCCTATGATTAGTTATGGTAGTATTGTTGCTGTACGATACCCGTGTTCAACTGATTGGTTGCAAACTCAAAAATAAACAAAAGGCTGGATCAAGCAGTTTATTTTTATTTGTTGTGGTGAATTCTGTTACTCGGTAATTTGCAGTGTCTGTTTTCCCCTTACTGATACTTGATCCCATTCTTTGGTGTTATTCTGTCCTCTGAAAGGGTCAAAGAATACCTGGAACCGTTAAGCTTGCCCTGATTACTGCACATCCAACTGGGTCAGTTGCTATATATCTTCCTGATTACATCATCTACTAAACTACTGCTCATTGATTTTTTGCCTACCTTTTAGCCATACGTATATAACTGAGTTTTCCTGTTTATGGTCCTTGTCTGTGGTTAGTTTTTGTAGATATTAGATTAATTGCTGCCAAAACTCCATTGGTGTGTGAAGTGTCTAGCCGGCAAACATGTTTCTCTTGGTGGATTAAATTGACATTTGTGTCGAGGCTCTGTAATCCTGTGTGTAAATGGACTTAAAATAAATTTGGTAGCAAATCAGTGGATACTTGCATGCAGATGATCTGCGGAGAAACACCATAGTTGATTCATCTTAGTGTAGTTCCATTAAACCACTTGCAATCAGTGTGGGATGAATTGAATTGCGCGATTCCACTTTGGAGTTGCGACATTGTGCCATATATGGACTTCACAAGAGTTACAGGTTCGAATGTGCATCTGTATAACACTTTCACCAACAGTTACTACAACTTAGGATGGGAACACACATCAACATCTAGCATTACCTTACAAAAATAGAAAAAAGAAGAAGAAAAATATCTAACATTGCCCAGTATATGATGGTGTTGTTTATCATAATGGGAATGCTCAACAGAAACTTTAGAGCTCATCAACTCGGCATCATCCAATTCCACTCCAATTTCTATGCTACGACCGTCCGATAATGACAGACCGGCCGGTCCCGAGCACCCGGTAGGAGTTCCTCCTGACAAGGCCGTACCTCCTTCCCGCTGCCATCTGCTTCTCCTCCTCGATCTGCTGCAGGACCCCGGCGAACGCCTCAGTGTTGCAGGGAAGCTCGAGGGGCCCTGCGTCCGCGTACCCAAACACCTCCTCGGCCTCCTCCAGCAGCGCTCGGAACAGCGGGTGGTTCACGCACTCTGTCCGCACCACGAAACGCTGTCTCCCGGCGCCAACATACACCGAGAAGCAGCCCTCCACCGGCTTGCTGTTTCTCACCGGCGCGGTCCAGCACCGGTCCAGTGCCTTGGTGATTAGCCCGGCCTTCCTTGCAGCCGACCTCTTGTCAGCCATGCCCATTGCGCACAAAACCTCGCAGGCTATATCTAGTTGCAAATTTGCAAAGAATGTGTAGCAAGCTTGGAATTTGGGAGGTGGGAAGGAAAGGGGTGGAACAGTATATATAGGCCGATCGGCAAAGACGGGTTCTATCAATCGAAAGGCCGTATTTGAAATACGAAGCCGGTGAGGGCGACCTGAAGGCTTTCTTTTTCGTGAATACGCAAGAGACTCTGCTCATTGTTCCATTAAAAAAGAGAGGGAAATGGATGGAAATTAGTCAGACAATTATTGCGCATATAGAATCTCCCAATCTCTCCGCCTTATTCGTTGAATGTTTGGTAGGATGCACCTTGTTGTTTTAATAATAGTAGCATTTGAGTACTATAATAGTACGTTTGATGATATGTGCGTACAGGCCTAATGCTTAATGATATGTTAATTAGGGTGCGATTTGGCAGCCTCGGAAGGTTACCCGAAGGAGGAGGAGTTAGCTGCGACTGTGGAGGGAAGCTGGTGTGTGTGACATCATGCCATTTGGTCGACTTGGAGCTGGAGGAGGGGCCAATGGTGTGGCGTCATGGCAATAATGCATTAGATTTAGCTACAGGTTAGTTAATCCTGACCTGCGCTTGCTGCATGATTGGGATTAGATTTGAGGTGTCTAACTCCTCAACCACAAAGGTTGTTTAGCTTAGCATTAGCAACGGTGCATGGAACGCTCCAAACCTATGGCGCCCATGAAGGCTTTGTTTTATGGGTTCAGATAGAATTGAGACTTTGTCATCAACGCTCTGAAATTTGACACTTGGATCTTAATAATGCACGAACTACACTTGTTTCGATAGTGTTTGTGCATTAATGGATAATGTTTAATAGTATTTGATGTGTGTGTGGTTTGTATTGCTTAAGCACTAAGCATGGCTTAGATGGTTATGTTCCTTTTGGTGGAACCAGCCCAGCCAGGTTCAAGTTCTAAATTTGGCAATAGTGCTCTGTTTTCTGGCACTAATTTTTCAGTGGTACAACGTGTCCGTCAACTACGAGGTGTCTGTGACGACTTTGTCGCTCAAAACCATTACTAACGGAAATATACGCAGCACTCATAAATGAAACTAGACCCGCATGCACCGCACCTAAAAAGCAAGTTCAACCAACCAACCAAGCAAGGAAGTGAGCTCCCTATAAAGGAACTTCGCCCAAAGCAAAGAAATGGCTCAAAATCTACCGGTACACTCTCTTGGATGGGTGTGCGTGTTCATATGGGTAGTGTGCGTGTGTGTGCGCGCGCGCGTGTTGAGAGCGTTTCTAAAAAAAGGCCTGTTGGATTCTGAATCACCATTGCCCAGAGACATCTAGGGGTCGAATATCTTGTGAACAAATCAGTTGACATGAAAACTAACCCCATGTCGTATCTTTGTGTTCTCTTCCCTTGTATGAGTGTCCATAAACTAGGGTTCGAAACCTAATGTTAGTCCCTTTGATTGCTTGTGATGTTGTAGTATGCAGATGAAAATCATCATTTTATTCAATCAAAATCGATGGAACAACCGTGGTCGGTTGCTATATATCTTACTAAACAACCGTTCGTCTGTTCTTTGTGTTTCTTTAAGCCATACGACTATAATCGAGTTTCCCCTTTTTGGTGATCATTTGCTGTTAGTTTTTTGTTGATATTAGACCACTTAATTAATTGGTGCCAAATCTCCATTGGTGTGCCATGTGTCTAGTCAGCAAACATGTTTCTATTCATGCTTTGAGATTTAAAAATTGGATTATATGAGTTAAGGCTCTCTAAATTTTGATAGCAAATCAGTAGATACTTGCATAACCGATGAACTACCAAAATCACCATGGTTGATTCATGTTAGCGTAGTTCCATCTAATTATGTATTACAAACATAGCAGCTCCAACTTGCAATCTGTGCTGAGATGAATTGAAGTGCGCGGTTCTACTTTGGAACTATTGCATTATGGCATATATAGACATAGCAAATTTAAAAATCATATCATGTATCTGTATAACATTTTCACTGACAGTTACTACAACTTATAAGGTGAACACACATGAACAACTAACATTGGCTTTCAGTATATGATGATGTTGTTTATCATACTTGAGAATGCTAAGGTTGCTTCAAAATGTGTACATGATAGTCTGAAAATGCGAGTTCAATGGAAACTCGGAGCTCATCAACTCGGCATCATTCAATGCCAATCTAGTGTACTGCTACGATTGGCTGATGATGACAGTCTGACCGGTGCCGAGCAGCTGGTAGGAGCTCCCCCTGGGGAGGCCGTACCTCCTCCCCGTCGTCATCTGCATCTCCTCCTCGATCTGCTCCAGCACCCCGGCGAACGCCTCAGAGTTGCAGGGCAGCTCAAGGGCCCCTGTGGCTGCGTAACCAAACATCTCCTTGGCCTCCTCCAGAAGCACCCGGAACAATGGGTGGTTCACGCACTCCGTCCTCACAACGAACCGCTGCCTGCCCACGTCGACGTACACCGAGAAGCAGCCCTCCGCTGGCGTGCTGTTCCTTGCCGTCGTACTCCAGCACCGGTCCAGTGCCTTGGTGATCAGCCCGGCCTTCCCCATGGCCAACCTCTCCTCAGCCATCCCCTTGGTGCGCAAAACCTCGCAGGCCATGTAGTCGCAAAAGTTTGCAATTAATGTAGAGCAAGCTTGGAATCGGGGGATTGGAGGAGAGAGGTGGGATGACATATATGGACAGATCAACCAAGACATGGTCTCTTGGTTGAAAGGCCGTGTTTTGAAATGTGAAGCTGGTGAGACCATGAGAGTGGCCCAAAAGTGCTCTCTTTTTCGAGAATACGCAAAAGGACTTTGCTCATCACTCACTAAAGAACAAAGGGAAATAGATGGAAATTAATCAGACAATTATTGCACAGTAGTAATGCTTATTAGTATGTAATTAGGGTGCAATTTGGAAGCCTCGAAAGGTTAACCTAAGGAGGTGCTAGCTGCGACTGTGGAAGGAAGCTGGCGTGTGTGACATCATGCCATCATGGTCGACTTGGAGCTGGAGGAGGGGCCAAGGCGTGGCGTCATGGCAATAATGCATTAGATTTAGCTGCAGGTCTAATCTAATTAGTCCTCTCTGACCTACACTTGCTGCATGACTGGGATTAGTTTTGAGGTGTCTAACTCCCCAACCACAAGGGATGTTTAGCTTAGAATTAGCAACGGTGTCCAAACGACCAAACCGATGGGGCCTGTGGAGGTTTGTTTGAGGGATAATTAATTTGGTGCCTTTAGTTGTGTCCCCTTCCGCAGGTTTGCCCCTAGTTTCCGAAAACCATCGTTCTTGCCCGAACCAGTTTGGTTTTCTTATGCTTTTGCCCTTCCGTCACGGTTCCGTCCAGTCAGCGCCGTTTGACCACTACCGCCGCTAGTTTTTGGACACGGCTTGCCCCTCGGTTGACCTAACCAACTCATTCCCACTCTCACTCTATCGTTCCCCATTCTCACTCTCTTTCCCCCGTTAGAAACCCTAGTCGCCATTGGCGGCTCACCACTAGATCCACAAACCAATCCTCGCACCACATCCATTTCCAGGCCAGGAGATGGGGGAGGACGGAGAAACCCTAGGTGGCGGCCCGCAAGAAGGGCACCGCATCGGCACGGGAGGGCGGCACATCGCAACGCAAGGGCCGTGGCTGCGCGCACGGCCAGACGGTGTCCCCATCACCACTGGATGGCGGAAAATGGCGGCGGTGGCGTCGTCGACGGTGGCAAGAGCACCGCATCGGCACGGGAGGGCGTTGAAGGCGGCTGTGGTGGCAGTCAGGGCGGCGAGGGCAGCACATCTGCACGTCAGATCCCGGCGGGGTAAGTTTCAGTCTCAAATCTACTCATGCTTAGTGGATTCAGATAAGTTTTAGGCTAGCTTTGGTTCAATTGCTCATGGGAGATGGTATGCTCATTATTGTAGGATGGATCCAGAGGTTGCATTCTTTCTGTCTGTTAGAATGGAGACGACAGTTATAGTTTCTGCTGGTACGGAAGGAAAGGAGAGCGGATTCACATTTCCATTAGTTGTGGATAGCAGTAGTAGGTCATTTAATGACTTTAGGGCTGCTATTTGTGCCAAGTATCCATGGGGATTGTTTTGATGCTGTTGAAATTAGATATTGGGATAGTTTAAAGGAGTGTTGGAACCCTCTACAGTGTGATGATGAGTTAGGTGTGATGTTTGCAAGTAATGCAGAGACAAGGTCATGCAATCTGGAAATAACAGTAATTCAGAAAGAGAGGACAATGGTGTGAAAAAACTGCTGGAGGGATAGGGGTAGAAGAAGGGGTAGGCCATGTGGGTCCAGGACAGCTGCTGCTAGTACTCCTAGTGCTCCTAGAACTAGTGCAGCAAGTGCAAGTACCACTCCAACTACTGCCGAATGTGGCACTAATAGACCAGAGGATCAGCCTGATCCAGTTGTGGAAGAGGCACTGCCTGATGCACCTATTTTATCTGATGAGGAGGATGAGAAACTTTACCCAGGTTATGTCCAGCACAACAATGATGAGCATACAACACATGAAGAGTACATTCCTGCAGAATTTTCAGATACTGATGATGATGAGAGGCAAGAGGATAATGACATGGGAGCTTTTGAGGATGCAGATGAGGATAGACCTGTAATGATGTATGATAGAGATAATCCATCCATTGAGGAAGGTGTGGTCTTTCCTAATGCAGTTGATTGCAAGAATGCAGTTGGAACATTCTCAATCAAGTCTGAAACCGAGTACATTACACTTAAGAGTGACCCAACTAGGTTTACTATCAAATGTGCCTATGAGAGGTGTAAGTGGAGGCTGCATGCATCTCTGATGAGGAGGAGTACTCTGTTTCAGGTACTGTTTTAGTAATGTGTTTTTCATAAAATGTGCCTATTTGTTTTACTAATATTATCCTGACTGACTATTTGTTTTATTTTCAGATCAAAGTGAATCCCCACCCTCACACATGTCCTAATGTGAATAGATCTCAGAGATTGAGAGCTGCAAAAAGAAGGTGGATTGCAGATGCTTCTATGGCTTGGATCAGAAAAAATCCATGGATTGGAACAAAGGAAATTCAGGGTAGGTTGTTAGAGAAGTATGGTCTTGAGGTGCCATACAGCAGATGTTACTATGGTAAGGAGATGGCACTTGACAAGATCTATGGTAAGTACAGTGATAGTTTCCAGTTACTTTATGCATTCAAAGCTGAAGTAGAGAGGGCATCAGCAGGAAGTGTTGTTGACATAGACAAGCACACAGTGGAGTACAAGTTAAAAGGAAAGAAATTCTACAAGGAGTGTTATAGAAGGGTTTTTGTATGCTTCAAAGCTTGTCAGAAAGGGTTCTTGGAGGGGTGCAGGCCATACTTGGCTGTAGATGCAACTGCATTGCATGGTAGGTTTAGGGGCCAACTTGTAGCAGCATGTGCTCTAGATGCTCATAACTGGTTATTTCCTGTTGCATATGGTGTTCTTGAGGTGGAGTCAACTGAGAGCTGGACTTGGTTTTTCAAAAACCTGAAGGAAGCAATAGGACACCCTGAAGGTTTAGTCATACATACTGATGCTTGCAAAGGACTGGAGAGTGCTGTTGATGATGTTTACCCAGGAATGGAGCACAGAGAGTGTATGAGGCATCTTGCCCAAAATTTCAGCAAGAAATTCAAAGGAAAATTTTATGATGACAATCTATGTTTGCAATTGTTTTAGCCCTAGGAAAAACTACAAAAGAGCAGCAGATAGAGGAGCTTCTCCGAATTATGTGAAAGAGAAGAGAGGTGGAGGGGTGCAACCAGCAAATACATTCTGCTCAGCTACTGGAAGCAGTGTTGACAGCAAGGTTATTTCTCCTTCAAAGAAAGCACCAGTAGCATTTGAAGCTCCACCCACTGCCCCTAACCCAGCTAAGAACACTAAAAGTAAGGCAAGGGAAGCTCCAAACCCAGCCAAAACACCAGGAGCAAAAAATTAAAGTTCTAGATGTTTAAGTATTGTGCTCTGTTTGTTTTGATGCTGTTATGAACTAGATGTTGATCTGTGCACTTGACTATGTGAACTTCTGAGTGCTTTATGCACTGGCTATTATGCACTTGCTTAATGTTTGTTAGGCAATTTACTGTTTGCTGCTTGCTGTTATCTCCTTTGTCCATCACTATTTTGTTGTTCAACTTCCTGTTGATTTGTTTCTACACCATCCACATTTGGTCTCATTTAGATTTGTGGTCGACGACAAATCTTCATCTACCATCCACATTTGGACTCATCACATAAGATTTGTCGTCGACGACAAATCTTCATCTACCATCCACATTTTGACTCATCACATAAGATTTGTCGTCGACCTACCATCCACATTTGGACATCACATAAGATTTGTCTTCAACTAGGGTTACATCAGATAAAGTGACATCAATTCAACTGCAACTGCAAAGTTACATCAAACAAAGTAGGGTTCCATCAACATCTTCACTTCAAATACATCGATAAACTACATCTACCATACCAGTACAACAAACATAACAATTCCAACTAACAGCAATGCCCACCCCAGCAACATCTCATCTCTCTCTCTAAGTTTCTTCTTCAAAGCCCTGTTCTTCCTTGCCAGCTCCATGTTTTCCTTCTTCAGATGGTGACATTTGATCCAACTGCCTTCAACCTCTGCGTGCAAGTCTTCAAAAGCAAGGGCAACACGCAATGGAGGAGCTGGGTCAACCCACACCACCCATTCACACTCTTCTGGTAACTAATTGCAAGTCAGAGTAATCAACATCAGAGAGTACAAATCAACAAAAACTAAATCTATCACAAATTCACAAAAATTTACATCTAATGGACAACCTAAAAAACGGCGGCCACTGCTAGCTCCTCCCCATGAAACACGACGGGCAGGGACAAGGCCATGGCCAGGGCAGCGATGCTTCGACGAAAACTCCAAGCCGGAATAGGACTCGTCGGGAAGATAAAACTCCGAGGAATGTTGCACAATCCCGACCCCATCGACCTAAAACAAAGGTAAAATTTCCCCCAAATGTCACAAACCCTAGAAATCCCTAGATTCAAGTGGGATGGGGTGGAGGAGCACCAAATTCAAAGATTCAAGGGACTACTTACCTCTCCGGTCGTCGGTGAGAAGTTGGACGAGCCCGAGCTCGCCATGTGCACCGCTCCTTTCTCTCCCGCTTCCCGCTTCCCCCTCTAAACTTGTCGTGCCTTCCCTCCCTCTGTTTTTCACGCGAGCTGGCTGAGGACGAAGGGGTACTGAGGGTTATCCGCAAGAGGGGTAAAAATGTCCAAAAACTAGCACCGGTAGCGGTCAAACGACGCTGACTAGACGGAACCGTGCCGGAAGGGCAAAAGCATAAGAAAACCAAAGTGAGTTGGACAAGAACGAGTGTTTTCCGAAACTAGGGGCAAACCTGCCGAGTGTGACACAACTAAGGGTATAAAATCAATTTTCCCTTTGTTTGATGGGTTCAGACTTCAGACTTAACACCCTGAAATTTGACATCTGGATCTTAATAATGCACGAACTACACTTGTTTGGATATTGTTTGTGTATTAATGGATAACGTTTAATAGTATTCAATGCGTGTGTGGGGTGTGTCTTGAGCTTATTTGTCACGACCGGATTTTTGGGATAATAATTTCCCAGAAAAACGGCCTGTGTGCTCACCAGCCCCAGGATTACTGTTAGCTGATGAGGCACCAACTTAATACAAGAAATTCCAAACAAGGTACAAAAATATGTAGTACAAGACCATTGTGGCCTAGGAGTACAACATTTGGTTTCTAATGGTTGAGGGCGGAAGCGGTTGAATACATCTGCGTCTATGGGACTCCATTGCCCACAAGAACAGCTGACCAGGATAACTCCTATCTTCGCGAGGCTGTTATCGTCAACACGTAGGTTCCGAGGTTGTCACCGCGATGCTTATCTCCAGGCGCGAAAATCTGGCCAAGACAATAGCCAGGGACAAGTCAGTGAGTACGTTTGAATGTACTCGCAAACATTAAGAACACGGGGATAATATAACAAGGGACAATCATGCTTCGAAATAATTATGATCACAACGTCTGCCACGAAAGTCTGCGTTGCTCGCATGCAGAGATGATATGAACATGCAGTACGTGGGTGAGTACTATGAAAGTACTCGCAAGATAGTTCGAACATAAGATATAACAATTGTAAACACGATGCATGAGAACAGATTAACAAGTGCAATCAGGCATAGAGATAATGATGCATGGGAAACAAAGAGAAGTCGGGCGGTAGTCCTCCCGAAATCCCAAAGTAAAATATTGAGGGCCAAGCGAGTGTCTGAATGACTCCTCGAGAGGAAAATGCAAGAGTAACCATGCCGCAGTCGGGCGTCTGAGCGACACCACATAAAGGGCTTATAAAAGATCAATAAACAACAAGCATGCCGCAGTCGGGCGTCTGAGCGACACCAGATAAAGGGCTTATAAAAGATCGATAAACAACAAGCATGCCGCAGTCGGGCGTCTGAGCGACACCACATAAAGGGCTTATAAAAGAATAATCACAGTGAGTATCCAGGAGGTAGAACCATCCCAGGGATACTCAGTAAAGTACATAATGTAAATGGTTAGTCCATAATAATAACAAAATTAAAACATGATCCTCAGATGTCACAGGTCATAAACACAAATCTAGTCTAGTCGTTTCTCCATCCGAAGACCGTTGCTAATTCGTTCTCCAACCGAATACCGTTACTATGATCCAGTTAGCCGTGTCTCCATCCGAAAACCGTTACTAGATTCAACTCAGACTGTGGTCCTTACCTATGAACATGGCTATCCAACAGAATATATCCTCTGCAGAGGGAGTACTATTTTCCCACGAGTAACGGATTTATTTAGTCCATCGGGACTAATTCCGCCTACGGCCTTTTAATTGAAAACACGCCTGACCTGCACACACCAGCTTAACTCACCGATGTCTGGAATCACCCACGACACCTGCAAAGCAAAACTCTAAGTGGGGAGGCTACAACCTCGACGTAGCATGAGATCAAATTTCTATATGCGCGCTCTAAGGGGTGCCCCCCCTCGGTCCCAACCGGAAACACCCATGCCCCCGGACCAAGTGGCATGCCTACCGAAGGCCTCCGGTATCTTCCACTATGGCCTCTCTGTACGGTGTGTGCTTTGGTAAGGGGTTGACAACTTACTGAACCATACCCCGTCTGCGACAGGGACAAGTGGTGGTACCAACAAATAGGGAAGCTACTGACCAAGACTCGACTTATGACCGACTCAGGTGGTCCAAGTATCCTCCAACAATATTTCCATTAGTGGAATAAATCACCACTCATCAAGCCTCACCATGCCGTACCGAACATACTCGTCTCGACGAGGGACTAGGGACAAGCTCGTGTCTACCCAAGACCACGACTTTCCCGGCTTCCTTCCGGTATGCATGAGGAGCTCGCGAGGATGATCCAAATCACTAGCGTACCCATTGCTGACCACAGAATATCTCCAAAAAGTACTCATGCACGAGACTTTATCGTTACATAAAGATAACGCATACTCCAAGTCAAATGGTGTTGTTGTCGTATCAAAACACCACAACAAAATATTATGCCAGAGTTCAGAAATGCTTGCCTTCAAGAGTATGCAAAGGATGCACTTTTTGAAAGCTTTCTCTTCTCTCCATTATCCCTATTTTGCAAAATATCCAAATAACAAATATTTCAAACACAGTACAAAAAGTTGTCTCAAATTTTTTTGAAATAAATCTTAAAATAAACTAGGTGGAATTTGAGAGAGGTAGGAAAAAGAATCAACTCATTTGGAGTTTTATTTTAAAAGTTATAGCTGGTCAAAGTCTGGTCAAAACTCTGTTTTTAAATAAAACCAGAAAAGAAAACGTTTCGGGAGAAATACGCTTTCGGGGTAGGGGAGACGTACTCCGTGGGTATACGCTTTCACTTAAACAGAGGAGACGGCGCGCGGGTCACTGACAGTGGGTCCAGAGGGCCCACTGGTCAGGTTTGACCGTTCCTCCCTCTCCCTCCTCTTTTCTGCCCGACGGGAGCGGGACTCCGGCGATCGCCGGCGACGAACGGCGGCTCCTCGAGGGCATCTGAGGGCAGGGATGGACTGGCCAGACCAAGGCGGTCCCCTTGGTGGTCGCTGGGCGTCGGAGGTGGAAGGAGTCGCCGGCGGCGAGCTCTGCGGCGGAGGGGGCTACGGTGGTGAAGTGGTTTTTGGGCTCCGGTGGTCTCCGATCGAGGTTGGGTTGCTGGGCGGCTCCGCAAGGACAAGGGGAAGCTACTGGTGGCGCTGGTTGGGCGAGAGAGTGGCTGGCTGCGACGTATTGCACCGGAGTTCGGCGGCGGCCGAACTGGCCGGAGTTGGGGAAGAGAGCCTCTCCGGGCCAATCCACTGCTAGGGAAGCTCTACGGGGAGGGTCTGAGGTCGCCTGCGGTCTTGAACGGGTTCGGGGACCCTTTAAATAGGCGCTCGAGGTTGGCCCGCGGCGGCTGAGGATAAGATCGCCGGCGACAGCCGTGCTGTAGCCGCAGGGCGACGTGGCGGCGACGAGCGCGTGCCGACGAGCTTCGGGATAAGACTGGGTTGTTCGTGGGGGCAGCTGGCGCGCTGGGGTGGCTTGGGCGGCACCGTCCATGTCAGAGGTCCGCTGCCGACGCCGGCGTGCCGCCAAGGGCTCTGCCAGCGGCGCTGCAGGGCGCCAGAGATGGCGTGGAGAGGGGGCGAGCTAGTGCGTGGTTCAGCGGTGGAGCAGGGGCCAGGGACGGGTCGCGTCGGGTGCGGCAGTGCGGCGCGGCGGCTCAGTGCGCGCGCGTGCAAAACGTGCGCTCTGGGCGCGCCCAGAGCACGCACGGAACCTGCTCGACGAAATGCTAGGGCTGTCTAGAGCGCGAGGGTGGGGCTAGCAATTAACAGGACTGCGATAGAGACAGCCAGGAGTTCAGTGGACAAGGTGCCTGGGTCAAAGGAACAAGATCACAGTGCAAACAAGGAACTCATGCCAAAACAGACTGTGCACACCAAGTGTTCGACAGAATGCCAAGTGCACTTAGGCAACTCTCGGAGTGGCCAAAATCTCCAGATCAGGGTCTCTTTAGATGCAGAAGATGAAGGCAAGATCATATGGGCAAAACCAGAAACTTGTTAGTGCAAGTTTTGCAAAACTCCAGTTTTGGACAGAAAGAAAGAGGTTTATTGTATGCACTTAAAAACCTCCAATGAGTCCACTCTCCTGGACTTAAGGGTTTTGAAGGGAGGGCTACAAGTAGGAAAAAGGGTCATGGGCACCAGAGCAAAATAAAATAGGGTTGCAGTTCAAATCACCAAACTGGACCAGAATGAAAAAGAGGTTGATTCACTCAAATTTTTCAAAGAACATCACTGGGTTTTTGCATGAAGGTGAATTGTATGCATCCACTGACATCTCCAAACACTTGGAAGAATTTTTAAAGAAATATTTAAATGGGTTGTAGTGCAAAAGTGCCTACTGGACCAGATTGGAAAAGTTGGTGTAGAGCTCAAAATCTCCAATGGCCAAAAGGTATTTTTGCATAAAAGTGATGTGGAAGCATCACATGACATCCCCAAATTTTGGTGGAAATTTTAAATGCATTTGTCAAATGGTTGTAGTGCAAAACAGGCTCCAAATGCAGAAGAAATCATTTTAAAAGAATAAAGCTATGAGAAAACAAATCTTGCAGTTCAAATCCACTGATAAAGAATTGTTTTATTATAGAGAGTATTCAAGTCCAACAATACCTTTTGAAAGTTTTCCACTTGAAGTAAAAATCCAAAATAACAAAAGGGTAAATCTTGACAAATGGAAAAGTTTTATTTCCTGGCAACATTTTAAATCAATAAAACAAGGCCAAAATTTTGGGGGTGTCACATTATTGCTTGAGCCCTGCTGAACTCCGAATTGCCGTTGCCTAGAGACATTCAGGGGGCGAATGTCTTGTCGACACATCAGTTGACATGAAAATTGGCCCCATATCGTATCTTTGTGTTATCTTCCCTTGCAGGAGTGTCCATAAATTATGGTTCAAAACCTAATGTTAGTCCCTTCGATTGCTTGTGATATACTCCCTCCGTTCCTAACTATAAGTCTTTTTAGAGATTTTATAATATGGACTACATATGGAGCAAGATGAGTGAATCTACACTCTAAAATATGTCTATATTCATCCATATGTAGTCCATATTCAAATCTCTAAAAAGACTTATATTTAGGAACGGAGGGAGTAGTATCAGTCATTATTTACGAAAATCATCCTTTTATCCGATCAGTCAGTCGATGAAACAATTATGGCAGGTTGCTATATATCTTACTGAACAAGTGTTCATTTGTTCTTTGCATTTCTTTAAGTCACACGACTATAACCGAGTTTCCCCTTTTTGGTCCTAGTCTGCTATTAGTTTTTGTTGATACTAGATCAGTTAATTAATTGATGCCAAACTCATTGATGTGCCATGTGTCTAGTCGGCAAACAAGTTTCTATCCATGCTTTGAGTTTAAGAATTGGACATAACGAGTTGTCGAGTGGAGGCTCTGTGATACTTGCATAACAGATGAACTTCTGAAAGATAGTATGGTTTATTAATGTTAGCATAGTTCCGTCTAAATCACTTTTTTCTGAGAAACATAGTACGGAGACGCTCCAGCTTGCAATCAGTGTGAGATGAATTACAGTGTGTGATTCTGTTGTGGAATTATGGCAGTATGCCATACATAGTCATAACAAAACTTACAAATTCCATTGTGTATCTGACTATCTGTATAACACTTTCACCGGCAGTTACTACAACTTAGGATGAGAACACACACTAACATCTAACAGTGCCTTCTCACAAAAGTAGAAAAAAGAGTATAAGAAAGAAAAATATCTAATATTGCCTAGTATACCGTGATGTTGTTTACCATACTTGGAATTGCTAAAGTTGCTTCCAAATATGTACATGATAGTCTGAAAACATGAGCTCAACAGAAACTCAGAGCTCATCAACTCGCCATCATCCTATCCAATACAGATGGATATGCTACGACCGGCCAATGATGACAGGCCGCCCGGTGCTGAGCAGCCGGTAGGAGTTCCCCCTGGCAAGGCCATGCCTCCTCCCCGCCGCCATCTGCTTCTCCTCCTCGATCTTCTCCAGCACCTTGGTAAATGCCTCGGTGTTGCAGGGCAGCTCGAGGGGCCCCGCGTCAGCATACCCAAACGCCTCCTCGGCCTCCTCAAGCAGTGCCCGGAACAGCGGGTGGTTCAAGCACTCCGTCCGCACCACGAACCGCTGCCTGCCCGCACCGACGTACACCGAGAAACAGCCCTCCGCCGGCTTGTTGTTCCTCGCCGTCGTGCTCCGGCACCGGTCCAGCGTCTTGGTGATCAGCCCGGCCTTCCTTCCTGCCGACCCCTTCTCAGCCATGCCCATGGTGCACAAAACCCCGCAGGCTATAGCTAGTTGCAAATTTGCAAAGAAGATGTAGCAAGCTTGGAATTGGGAGGTGGGGATGAAAGGTATATATATATAGGCGGGTCAAGCAGGATGTGGTCTCTCGATCGAAAGGCCGTATTTGAAATCTGAAGCCGGTGAGAGCGACCCAAAGGCTTTCTTTTTCCCGAATACGCAAGACTTTGCTCACCATTCCGTTCAAAAAAGAAATGGAATTAGTTGGACAATTATTGCACATATAGAATCAATCCTTGCACCTTAGTCGTTGAATCTTTGGAAGGATGCAGCCTGTTGCTTTAGCAGCATTTGCATTATAATACGCTTTCATGATACACGCGTACAGTGGTAATCATGCTTAATGATATGTTAATCAGAGATTCAGAGTACGATTTGGCTGCCTTGGAAGGTTAACCTAGGGGAGGAGCTAGCTGCGACTGTGGATTGTGGAAGCGTGTGTGACATCATTTCATCATAGTCGACTTGGAAGGGGTAGGAGCTGGAGGAGAGAGGGGGCCATTGGCGTGGCGTCATGGCAAATAATGCATTTGATTTAGCCGCGGATTAGTTATCCTCTCTGCCCGGCGCTTGCTACATGCTTGGGGTTAGTTTTGAGGTGTCAAACTCCCCAACCACAAGCGGAGTTCTTTAGGTTAGCAGTAGCAACGGTGCATGCAACACTCCAAACCGACAGTGCCCAGGGAGGCTTTGTTTGTTGGGTTCAGACTTGAGACTTTACGTCATCGGCACTCTGAAATTTGACACCTAGATCTTAATGCACAAACTACACTTGTTTGGATAGTGTGTTTGTGTATTGGTGGATAGTGTTTGTCTAGATTTAATTAGGAGTACTATAGATGCGTGTGTGTGGTGTGTCTTGAGCTTATTGCTTGAGCCTGCTGATCTTTGAGTTGCCGTTGCCCAGAGATATTCAGGGAGCGAATGTCTTGCGGACACATCAGGTTAGATGAAAACTGACCCCATGTCCTATCTTTGTGTTCTCTTCCCTTGTAAGAGTGTGCATAAATTAGGTTTGAAGCTTGATGTTAACCCCTTTGGTTGCTTGTGATGTATCAGTCATTATTCCTTTTATTCAATCAAAAATCCATGGAACAACCATGGTTAGTTGCTGTATATCTTCTCGGTTACAACATCCACTAAACAACTGTTCATTTGTTCTTTGCATTTCCTTAAGCCATACGATTATAACCGAGTTTCCCTTTTTTGGTCATCATGTGCTGTTACTTTTGTTGATATTAGATCACTTGAGTAATTAATTGATGCCAAAGCTTCATTGGTGTGCCATACTGTCATGTGTTTAGTCAGCAAACATGTTTCTATTCCTGCTTTGAGATTTTCAAATCTTGAGGGGTTTCCTCTGGTTAGCAAAGGGGCCATGCAAGGCAGCCGCTGCCATGTCAGCTGGCTTAAGAGCAACTTTAGCAGAGTCTTCATATGTGCCCGGTCACCATAGTAACCGCCGGTTTGACCACTTTGGGTGAAAATACTGCTCTAGCCAAGTTATCATCCCACCCTGGATAGCCATAATTTATAGAGGTTGCTCCAAATCAAGCCCGTAAGTCTCCATATTTGGAGGTTGCGGGGCGTTGCTTTGAGATCTAAAAATCCCGAGGGGCATTCTCTGGTTGGCAGAGGCGCTATGCAAGGCATCCGCTGCCATGTCAGTTGGTTTAAGGTGTGGAGGACACTCCGTTTGGGAGGCTTGGCGGCTTGGGCATCCTAGACCTCAGCAGAGCGACGACTAGCCTCAATGCCTGTTGGTTGTGGAGGATGTGCACGGACCCCTCGGTCCATGGAGAGGTCTAGACCTCCAATTCTTCTATGGTAAGCACGAGGTATTCGCCACATCCACCAAGATGGTGGTTAGTGGCAGAGCATATGCCTTATTCTAGGAAGATCGTTGGTTGGACGGTCATGACATTTCTAAACTTTCGCCTGAGTTCCTTCTTATGGTCTCACCGCGCACTGAAACGGAGGCCTTGACTGTCCGTTGTTGGATCTCGGACATCAGGGGGCCCTGAGCCCTTTGGCCCTTTGGCAGTACATCCAAGCCTGGCAGATGGTGCGCAGGGTGTTGCTTTCCACCTCACCAAACATCCTCCAGTGGCATTGGACACCGAATGGTTAATGCACATCCAAGAGCTGCTATAATGCCCTCTTTCAGGGAGTGGTCAGCTCGAGCTCCTGGAAGTTGAATTGAAAGTCCTACCCCCTACCACCGAGGTCAAGTTCTTCATATGGCTTGCCTGTTAAGGACGATGTTGGACCATCAAGGGACTAGCGAGACGTGACCTACAACATGCACCTAGGTATGTGCTTCGACTAGTCCGGGGAGACAAGCACACACCTTCTCACTAGTTGCTCCTTCTCGCGCATAGTGTGGCACGAGGTGCTCTCTTGGATCCGATCGACGCCACCCCTTCCCCTCTGTGGGGGTTGATTTCATGGAGTAGTGGCAACAAGTGAGTCACTCCATCTAGAACTCTACTATGAAGGGCATGCCCTCGATCATCATGTTGGTGGCATGGTGCATCTGGAAGCAAATGCGGTCATCATGGACAACACTCTACTCTGCTTAGACCGTATCCTTACACTATCAAGCCGAAAGCTAGGAAATAGCCAACGGCTACAAAAGGGTACCGTTTAGTGGGGTCATGTTTTAATTCTGGGTGTCACCCATCTTTGGGCTTGTACAAAGTCTTCTTTTTATCAATGTGTCGAGACACAGTTCTTTTTTGCGTTTTCTTGATAAAAATTGACCATATGAGTTGAGCCTCCGTAATCTTATGAGTAAATGGATTTGAAACAAACTTGGATAGAAAATCAGTTAAATACTCACGTAACGGATCAAGTACAGAAAAACACTAAGGTTGATTAATGTTAGCATAGTTTCACCTACATCACTTTTTTCTAAAACATTGTAGAAACACGGACACTCCAACTTGCAATCTGTGTGAGATGAATTGAAGTGGGCGATTCTACTTTGGAATTATGATATTACGCAGTATATAGTCATCACAAAACTTGCAAAATTCTATAGTGTATCTGTATACCACTTTCACATACAATTACCAGTACAACCTAGGAGGGGAATACACATTAACATCTAACATTGCCTTCTCACAGAAATAGGAAAAAGGGTAAAAGAAGAAAAATATCTAACATTGCCTGGTCTATGGTGATGTTGTTTACCATACTTGGGAGCTAAGGTTGCTTTCAACTGCGTACATGATTATATGAGAATAGGAGCTCAACAGAAACTCAGAGCTCATCAACTCGGCATCATCCAATCCAAACACAAATGTTACGACCGGCCGACAATCATAGGCCAGCCAGTGCCAAGTAACTGATAGGAGTTCCCCCTAGGGAGGCCGTGCCTCCTCCCCACAGCCATCTGCTTCTCCTTCTCGATCTTCTCCAGCACCTTGGTGAATGCCTCGGTGTTGCAGGGCAGCTCGAGGGGCCCTGCATCTGCGTACCCAAATGCCTCCTCGGCCTCCTCCAGCAGCGCCTGGAACAACGGGTGGTTCAGGCACTCCGTCCGCACCACGTACCGTTGTTTGTCTGCGCCGACGTACACCGAGAAGCATCCCTCCGCTGGCTTGTTCCTCGTTGTGGTGCTACGGCACCGGTCCAGCGTCTTGGTGATCAGCCCGGCCTTCCTCGCTGCCGACCCCTTCTCAGCCATGGCCATGGTGCACAAAACCACGCAGGCTAGCTAGTTGCAAATTTGCAAAGAATGTGTAGCAAGCTTGGAATTGGGAGGTGGGGAGGAAAGTGGTGGGACGGTTTATATAGACGGGATGGACCAAGACGTGGTCTGTCGACCGAAAGGCTGTATTTGAAATCTGAAGCTACTGAGAACGACCCAAAGGCTTTGCTTTTCGCGAGTACGCAAAAGACTTTGCTCACCATTCCACTAAAAAGAGAAGAGCAATGGAAACAGATGGAGATTAGTTGGACAATTATTGTGCATATAGAACCAATCCTTGCGCCTTTCTCGTTGAATCTTTGGAAGGATGCACCTTGTTCTGGATTACAATACTATACGCAAAAGACTGACTATGAAACTGCAGCAGGTGTGCCTTCTAAGGCGCGTCCCCCGCGCGTCGCCTCTAGCGCACGGGGGAAACCCTAACCGCGCCGCCAGCCGCCCCTCCCCGCTCCTCCCCCGCTTCGCCGCCGCCGGAGGGGACACCGGCGAAGCCCGCGTGGTCCCCAGGGAAGGTGGCGGCGGGTCGTCCTTGCGCAGATCTCGCGGCGGCCGGTGGCGCGCGGCGGTGTTCCGCCGGTGGCTGGCGCCTGCTGCCCGTGGGGCGGCGTCCCTCACGGCGGCGGGGCTGCCCCTGAACGGCTCTTGGTGGTGGCCACTTGGCGGCGCGTGGGTGGGCCGGATCTGGGCTTCCGGTCTGCGTCCTCGTCGTGGCAGCGCTTGTCGTTGCCCTCGGCCATGAGGCGTGGTCCGGGACGGGCCGAGCGCCGGTGGTGCTGGCCAGGACGCACGCTGGCAGCGCCCTACTTCATCTCGCGTCGTCTCGCTGGCCAATGGTGGTGGTCATCTTCTTCGTCAGAGATGGCCGGCCAGAGGCTTGGTGATCGGATCTCGAGATCCATCATCTAGTCCCGGCTGCGAGTTGGGGAGACATGGTTGCCGGTGAAAACCGAGCCGTTGGCAGGCGATGGCGGCGTTCTACGCCGTTACCTTGATGGAGGCATCGTCGTGTAACTACTGTCGACCCACTCATGCTGCTCTGGGGGAAACCCTAGGATCTGGTGTTCTAGATCGGACGATGGCGGCACTGCGGTGTCGTTTCTCTCTTGGGAGCATCGTTTGTGTAGCAGCGCTGGAAGCCAGAGGCAGGAGGTGGAGCGGCTTCGTCTTGCACGGAGCTTCGGTGGAGATGTCAAGTCATGCCTGACCGACAGGTGCTACGCTTTGTCATGCCTGGTCGGCAGGTGCTACGCACGACGGATCTTCCAAAGACTTCAAGCTGTGTCGGCTGGTGGTACTTGGCAGCATGGTGCTGAGGTGTATCAGTGGCGACCGCGACGTGCTCAGCTGTTTGCGCGCAGGGAGGAGGCGCCGTTGGGCGCGTGGTGGCGTCGACGATAGCTAGACCAAGCAAGGTTGATGTATCAGTACAGTTCTGAAGATGGAGCGGTGGCAGTTGGCGGCGGCGGCCTCTGAGAGCACGCCGGACCGGCGAGACCCATGCCCGGCAGGCGTCCTGGATGGGTCCTCAGGTCTTAGATGTTAGGTTTGGCTGCGATGTCTGTTTGGTATTAGGCCCAGGCTATCTGCGCCCCTTCATCGACTGGATAGGTGTAGCGACAGTTTGTTGCTTAGACGGCGGGTATTACTTTATAAGGTCTTGTGAGAATAATTAATAAAGTGGCCGTATGCATCGCCCAGATGCAGAGGCCGGGGGTCATCCTCCTTTTCTAAAAAAATACGCAAAAGACTATATAGGTTGGTCTGATCTTCTTTTCTTTATTGAGTGTGTGCATTCTAGTCATGCAGAGGCCGGGCATGTACTCGTTGTGCTTGTATTCTTTTGATGTGATATTATGTGTTGATAAAAAGCTCCTTTGTTGAAAAAATACAACTATAAGCGAGTTTTGCCTTTGGTGTGACATGTGTCTACTCGACAAACTTCCTATTCATCCTTGGAGATCTGAAAATTAGCCATGTGTGTTGAGGCTATGTAATGTGTAAATGGATTTGATTGGATATCAAATCAGTAGATACTTGTGTAGCAGATGAACTTCAGAAAATAATATGGCTGATCAACGTTAGCATAGCTTCATGTAAATCACTTTTCTCTGAAAAAACACCGTAGAGACACAGACGCTCCAACTTGCAATCAGTTTGAGATGAATAGAAGTGCACTATTCTACTTTGGAATTATGGTATTACGCCATATATAGTCGGCAGAAAACTAACGAATTCTATTATGTATCTGTATAACACTTCCGCAGACAGTTACTACAACTTAGGAGGAGAACACACATTAACATATAACAGTGCCTTCCCACAAAAACAGAAAATAGAATAAGAAAAATATCTAACATTGCCAAGTATATGGTGATGTTGTTTACAGTACCATACTTGGGAGCTAACGATGCTTCCAAACTGTGTACACGATAGTATGAGGATGTAAGCTCAACAGAAACTCAGAGCTCATCAACTCGGCATCATCCAATCCAAAAACAAGTGTTACGACCGGTCGATGATCATAGGCCAGCCAGTGCCAAGCGACCGATAGGAGTTCCCCTAGGGAGGCCGTGCCTCCTCGGCGCCGCCATCTGCTTCTCCTTCTCGATCTTCTCCAGCACCTTGGCGAATGCCTCGGTGTTGCAAGGCAGCTCGAGGGGCCCTGCGTCTGCGTACCCAAACGCCTCCTCGGCCTCCTCCAGCAGTGCCTGGAACAACGGGTGGTTCAGGCACTCCGTCCGCACCACGTACCGTTGTCTGTCCGCACCGACATACACCGAGAAGCACCCCTCCATTGGCTTGTTCCTCGCCGTCGTGCTCCGGCACCGGTCCAACGTCTTGGTGATTAGCCCGGCCTTCCTCGCCACCGAACTCTTCTCAGCCATGCCCATGGTGCACAAAACCTCACAGGCAATAGCTAGTTGCAAATTTGCAAAGAATGTGTAGCAAGCTTGGAATTGGGAGGTGGGGAGGAAAGGGGTGGAATGGTTTATATAGGGGGGAGGGGTCGACCAAGGCGTGGTCTGTCGACCGAAAGGCCGTATTTGAAATCCGAAGCCGGTGAGAACAACCCGAACCCTTTGTTTCGTGAATACGCAAAAGACTTTGATCACCATTCCATTAAAAAAAGAAGAGCAATGGAAACAGATGGAGATTAGTTAGACAATTATTGTGCATATAGAACCAATCCTTGCGTCTTTCTCGTTGAATCTTTGGAAGGATGCACCTTGTTGCTTTATCAGCATATGCATTATAATACGCTTACAGTCAGAGATTCAGAGTAGGATTTGGCTGCCTCGGAAGGTTAATCTAGGGGAGGAGCTAGCTAGCTGCGACTGTGGGTTGTGGAAGCGTGTGTGACATCATTCCATCATGGTCGACTTGGAGGGGGTACGAGCTGGAGGAGGGGCCAACTAATGGTGTGGCGCCATGGCAAATAATGCATTAGATTTAGCTGCGGAGTAGTTAAGGCTGCTCGTAATGGGTGTATCATAGCTAGTACCGTGTATGCCAACTAGATAATTTTAATGATGTGGCATAGAATTAAATGAAGAAAGAGATGGTGGAGTATCATATTAAATGATGTGCAACTACAGTATGTGTTATGCATATGGCAATAAATAAAGTCATCTATGATACTCCTTCTATTCCCTTATACAAGGCCACAAACTCAAATTACAGATACCAAGGTAAAATTTAATGACTGCTTTGCAAGTCAATTATTCTTTTCGTTAACCGGGATCATTAATACGCCCGCATGCATGCAAAGAAGGAATGGGAAGGAAGTAGCACAGTGTCATTATGACTATATGCATGCAAGTATTAAACAAGTTGGTAGTACGAGGAAACATCATTAATTTTTGCCTCGACTATTGTTAGTGGCCTTGTATAGATGCAAATTGTATTTTTCATAGTGGCCTTGTATAAGGGAATGGAGGGAGTACCAAATATGACACTATGCACTACAGATGTAGTATCATACATTAGTATCATATGCATTATACTAATATATAATATTCTCCATTACAACCAGCCTAATCAACCTCTGACTGACCCCCGCTTGCTACATATTTTGGGTTAGTTTTGAGGTGTCTAACTCCCCATCCACAAGTGGCGTTGTTTAGGTCAGCATCAGCAACGGCGTATGCAACGCTCCAAACCGTGGAAGGCTTTGTTTGATGGGGTCTCCATGCTTGCAATTGGGCGGGCGCCTTTGTCATCGGCGGTTTGGGGATTTGACACCTGGGTCTAATAATGCACCAAATATATATACACTTGTGTTAGTAGATAGTGTTTGTGTATTAGTGGATAGGGTATGTGTAGATTTGATTAAGGGTGCAAGACGTGTGCGTGGTGTCTCGAACTGATTTGCTTGAGCCCTGCTGGACTTTGAATTGTCTTTGCCAAGTGCCAACGATTCCTTTGTAGACTTGTGAAGTCTACCCATGTCGTATCTTCGTGCTTTCTTCCTTTGTAGGAGTATCCACAGATTCAGTCTCCATCTGAAAAATATCTACTTGGATCATGCTAACAGCATACACGCAAATCTGGCCTTTGTTTGCAAAAGAAAGGCATTGAGCTTGCAGCGTGCTTGACAAAATCCCACTAGCTGCTGTGTTGCTAGGATCCGATAGAAGTGACAAGGCAGCGATTTTGATCAGCTCTATTTCTAGCAGTTGGTTACAGAAATGTGTGCACCTATCTCTTTGCGCCATGTGCAAATTGCGCAACTGAACTGATCCTTCAGACATTGCGCTCTAGTGCTATTATGTTAAAAGAAATCAATAATCCCTGAGAAAAGAAAAGAAATCTAGAAGGCTAACAATGATCATAACTACGAATTCGATCGTACAACGTGCATACATTCATCAGGTCAATGAACACCAGACCAATCGCGGCAACACCTAGCATGCATGACAAGCGGTCAAGCAATGAAGAAAAAATTCCAACAATTGATTTTGGCGAAAGATACTCTTCAACAGGTATCCATCATGCTCTAGTGATGGTTGGAATGTGTCGGAATGTGCCCCACATCGGTGCAGGTGTTAGCACACTCGATGTCTTCGATGGCAGAGCTAGCATCTCAACAAATGCCCAATGTGTGCAGTTCATCTTGATCTGAGGTATTGGAGCAAGATTTCTTCTCTGGCAAGTTCATGGCGGCAACACAAGAGGCTTCATCTTTCGTGGTGCTCCTCGAGTTCTGGGTGAAAACCCTAGGTCCAACATTCACTAGTTGTACCCGCAGTAGTCGTTTATGCTCTCTTGTTGAATAGATTGTCTCGAGTTTGCTTGGACTTCCTCTCCCGAGGTGAAAACCCATGATTCAGCCTATGTGGCTGGATCCGGCAACAATGGTGTTCATGCATTATTTCCTTTCTGAAGGTGATGCTATTGGGGAACCATCTCGTAGTACGGAAGCTTGTCAACTGCGGTGGTAGTTGTTGATCGGTTACTGTAGTGGGTTGTTTGTCTTGCGTTGATCCTTTCCTTTTCTCTTTTTTTCTTTGTTTTTTTAGCACAGTACAATGGAAGTCGACATACGCGAGCATATACACTAACCCCTATGAACACAAGCACCTACATCCTATCCCTATGAGTACCTTCGAGGTACTGGGCCCGCATAGCATCTTGAGATTTTACGAAGTCACCACAGGCGCCTGACAGTTGACGGGAACGTCTCCTCCTACTGAACAAACGTCGCCGGAAGACTGAAATAAATCCAGGAATAACGCGAACACCAAAGTAAGTCTAAGACTTCAACTCTAGTGGGTTGGGGATACCATTGTCCTACTAACCATCTAATCATAGTTCGCTCTTCTTTTCTTTGTTGATTGTGTGCATTCTAGTCATGCAGAGCCTGGGCATGTACTCGTTATGCTTGTATTCTCTTGATGTGATATTATGTGTTGATAAAAGGCTCCTTTGTCGAAATATACAACTATAAGCGAGTTTTGCCTTTGGTGTGACATGTGTCTACTCGACAAACATGTTTCTATTCATCCTTCGAGATCTGAAAATTAGCCATGTGAGTTGAGGCCATTTAATCCTGTGTGTAAATGGATTTGATTGGATATCAAACCAGTAGATACTTGTGTAGCAGATCAACTTCAGAAAAACAATTTGGCTGATCAACGTTAGCATAGTTTCATGTAAATCACTTTTCTCTGAATAAACACAGTACAGACGCAACGCTCCAACTTGCAATCAGTGTGAGAGGAATAGAAGGGCGCTATTCTACTTTGGAATTATGGTATTACGCCATATATAGTCGGCAAAAAACTTACAAATTCTATTGTGTATCTGTATAACACTTCCGCAGACAGTTACTACAACTTAGGAGGAGAACACACATTAACATCTAACAATGCCTTCTCACAAAAACAGAAAATAGAATAAGAAAGAAAAATATCTAAGATTGCCAAGTATATGGTGATGTTGTTTACAGTACCATACTTGGGAGCTAAGGTTGCTTCCAAACTGTGTACACGATAGTAGGAGGATGCAAGCTCAACAGAAACTCAGAGCTCATCAACTCGGCAGTCGGCATCATCCAATCCAAATGCAAATGTTACGACCGGCCAACAATCATAGGCCAGCCAGTGCCAAGCGACCGATAGGAGTTCGCCCTAGGGAGGACATGCCTCCTTTGGGCCGCCATCTGCTTCTCCCCCTCGATCTTCTCTAGCACCTTGGCGAACGCCTTGGTGTTGCAGGGCAGCTCGAGGGGCCCTGCGTCTGCGTACCCAAACGCCTCCTCGGCCTCCTCCAGCAGCGCCTGGAACAACGGGTGGTTCAAGCACTCCATCCGCATCACGTACCGTTGTCTGTCTGCGCCGACGTACACCGAGAAGCAGCCCTCTGCTGGCTTCGTTGTCGTGCTCCGGCACCGGTCCAACGTCTTGGTGATCAGCCCGGCCTTCCTGGCCACCGAACTCTTCTCGTCCATGCCCATGGTGCACAAAACCTCACAGGCTATAGCTAGTTGCAAATTTGCAAAGAAGGTGTAGAAAGCTTGGAATTGGGAGGTTGGGAGGAAAGGGGTGGAATGGTTTATATAGGGGGGAGGGGTCGACCAAGGCGTGGTCTGTCGATCAAAAGGCTGTATTTGAAATCCGAAGCCGGTGAGAGCGACCTCGAGGCTCTGTTTTCGCGAATATGCAGAAGACTTTGCTCACCATTCCATTAAAAAGGAAATGGAAACAGATGGAGAGATTAGTTGGACAATTATTGCGCATATAGAATCAATCCTTGCGCCTTACTCTGTTGAATCTTTGAAAAGTGGTAAGGGTGCTTAATACTATGTTAGTTGTAGATCCAGAGTGCGATTTGGCTGCCTCGGAAGGTTAAACTAGGGGAGGAGCTAGCTGCGACTGTGGATTGTGGAAGCGTGTGTGACATCATTCCCTCATGGTCGACTTGGAGGGGGTAGGAGCTGGAGGAGGGGCCAATGGCATGGCGTGGCGTCATGGCAAATAATGCATTAGATTTAGCCGCGGATTAGTTAATCCCTCTCTGACTGACTGACCCCCTCTTGCTGCATGATTGGGGTTAGTTTTTGAGGTGTCAAACTCCCCAACCACAAGCGGGGCGTTGTTTAGGTCAGCATTACTGCATTAGCAACGTCGCATGCATGCAACGCTCCAAACCGAGGCTTTGTTTGATGGGGTCTCCGCCCGTGCTTGCAATTGGGCGGCCGCCTCCGTCATCGGCGGTTTGGGGATTTGACACCTGGGTCTAATAATGCACCAAGTATATATACACTTGTGCTAGTAGATAGTGTTTGTGTATTAGTGGATAGGGTTTCCGTAGATTTGATTAAGGGTGCAAGACGTGTGCGTGGTGTCTCGAGCTGATTTGCTTGAGCCATGGCCCTGCTGGACTTTGAATTGTCTTAGCCAAGTGCCAACGAAGGGATATTCAGGGGAACGAATGTCGACATGCATGAACCTGACTGACCCCATCCCCATGTCGAATCCTCGTGCTGTCTTCCTTTGTAGGAGTATATCCACAGATTCAGTCTCCATCTGAAAAATATCTAGTTTGGATCATGCTAACAGCATACACGCAAAGCTGGCCTTTGTTTGCAGAAGAAAAAGATAGGGCTTGCAGCGTGCTTGACAAAATCCTACTAGCTGTTGCGTTAGTAGGATCCGAGAGAAGAGACAAGGAGGCAGCGATTCTCATCAGCTCTATCTCCAGCAATCGGTTACAGACATGTGTGCACCTATTCCTTGCTGCCATATGCAAATTGGGCAACTCGTCCTTCAGACCTTCCCTTGTTCATGTACGAGCAGATGAAGCAAACCTCTACTTGAGCATTATATGCCCAGCTGGCTCTCCCTACTTTTTTCTTCCTTTTGCTTCCTTTTGTGGAACGATGGAAGGCAGATGAAGCAAAATGTAAGACGTTTCTTAACACTACATTTTAAGACAGAGGGAGTAATAAAATAAAACTGGCCCTATGTCTTACCGGAGCAATCTTCTTTAAACACAGAAGCTTATAGAAGAAACAGTTAGGAAGACATCGACAACTGCAAACTGGATAGATCACCGTCCCAGAGAAGCCGCCACCGAGAAGGGCCACACAAGATAATCCAAACTTTGGCGAGACCGAGAAGGAGGCCACAAACCTCACAAGTTCCTCAACGGAACCGTATTTGGCTACAGCTAGCTATATGTAAGTCGCCTGATTTTTAAATTTGGGTAAGTTCTTTATTTTTCTTATGATGTTGTATGGCTTCTTAGGTTGATTTTTGACTTCCCCCTATTTAGGTAAGTCGAGTTTTTCTTAGACTGGATTGTTTCCTTGCCCTGTCGGGGGTAATTCATTCTTTTATTAGGCAGAATTTTTTTTACTTGCCCCGGTTTGGGGTAAGTCAATTTTTCTATAGGATTTGAAACCCATTGCATATTGCATGTTTTTTTGGTTTCTAGTGTTTCTGCCTTTTCTTTTATTTATACTTTAGTCGGTTTTCTTTTCATGGGTATTTTTGGTATAAGTATTTTTTTCTAACACGGTACAATCGCAGATGCCCGCATACACGCACATGCACTCACCCTATGAAGGCACGCACACACAATGGAATGTCTCCTCCCACTGAATGAACATCGCCGGCAAGTTTGAAATAAATCAAGGAAAATACAAGCACCGGTGCCAAGTCTAGGACTTGAACCTGGTGGGCTGGTTCCACCACAAGGAACCTAACCATCTGAGCTACGCTCAGTTCACGGCATCACTTTAGTTGTATGTAAGTCGCCTAAAAATTGATTTTCGGCCAATCGATTTTTTGGCCCTTGATTTCTGCTTTGAGTTTCGTGTTTTTCCTGTTCTGTTCTGTGAGTTGTTTTGGCTGGGGTTTTTCGACTCACCACATATTTGGCTTAGTCAATTCGTTAATGGGTTGAAGCCATTACCTATGCGATCTAGCCCTCCCCTCCCTCCTTTGATCTTTATGTTTTACTGACTTTATTTGTTTTTTGTAGTTTTATTTTTGTAGGTATTTTTGGGATGTTGGGTGATTGTAAATGTATACACACATATACTATAAAATATAAGCAAAAGTTGCACTATTATGTGAGTATTCTTTGCATATTGTGAAAAAGTGCAATTTTGGTGTAAAGTTGTGTGCAAGCTTTTTTATAATTTGTTTTCTTATTTTGTTTCTACTTAAAGGGTAACAATAATGCCACTAGTACATTGTTTCTTACAAAACTTCATTATTTTGGTTTTGTTTAATTATTATTTTATTTCCTTTTTAAGGGCAACACCAGTGCCTCTAATTCATTCATTCTAAGGAAACTTGTTTTTACGTAAATTTCACTATTATATATTTATTCTTGCATATTTGAAAAAAGCACAAATTTTTTGTATACTCGGTGCAAATTGTGCCACTATTTGGTTTAGTTAATTTTATTTTCTTCCTTCTTAAAGGGTAATACCAATGCCATTAATTCATTCTTTGTTAGAAAACCTCATTATTGTTGTTTTGTTTTAGCTTTTATTTTTATTTTTATTTTCTTAAAGGGTAATACCAAAGTCACTAATTCATTATTTCTTTCTTAGAAAACTTCATTGTTTTGATTTTGCTTAAGTTTATATTTCATTTTATTTCTACTTTAATACCAATGCCACTAATTCATTCTTTCTTAGGAAATTTCTTTTTCTGAAATTTCAGTATTATGTTCTCATTCTCTCATATTATAAAAAGCGCATTTTTTAGTAAAATTGTGTGCAAATTTTGTTAATAGGTTTTTTATCATTTATGCCATCGGTTGTGTCCCACTACTCAGTTTTGCCACTAGGAATTTCAATTGCTCAAAAATGCCATCGCTTCGTTAGATACATGCTAAAAAATGCCACTAGACACCATTATTGTGATCTCAAATCTCTTTTGCCATGTTATAATGACATAAATACCTATGAATCAACATGCCAGGTCTCCCTCTATCTCATTACAATAAAGTGTGGGGCCCACTTGATCCCAACAGCGTTCTTATTTTCTTGTAAAATCATTCGCTTGGTTACTCCTGACAAGTGGGGCCACACTTATCATGTAAGATAGAGAGAGCTGACATGTGGGTCTAGGCTTATTTTTGCCATATAACATAGTCAATGGGTTTGACGTGAAAATAACAATGTCTAATGGCATTTTTGAGCAAACATCTAACGAGACGATGGCATTTTTTAGATATCTAATGGCATTTTTTAGCAAGTATCTCAGGGATCGATGGAATTTTTGAGTAGTTGCAACTTCTAATGGTAAAACTGAGTAGTGGGACACAAGTAGTGGCATGAATGATAGAAACCCTTGTTATTATTTCTTTTCATTTTTTATTTTCTAGATTTTCAAAGGGTAGTACCAAATGCCACTAATTCTTTCTTTCTTAGAAAACTTCATTATTCTAATTTTCTTTTAGTTTTTATTTTATTTTCTTTCTTCTTCAAGGGTAATACCAAAGCCACTAGTTCATTCTTTCTTAGAAAAACTTTATTATTCGGGTTCTTTTAGTTTAATTCATTTTCTTTCTTCTTTAAAGGTAATAATAACAATGCCAATAATTCATTTTTCATAGAAAATCTCATATATTTTTTATTTTAGTTATTATTTCATTTTGTTTCTTCTAAAAGCTTAATATCAATTCCACTAGTTCATTTTCCATAATAAAACCTCATATTTTTTTATTTTTTTATAGTTTTTTATTTTCTTTCTGCTTAAAGGTTAATACCAAAGCCACTAATTCATTTTTTCTTAGAAAACTTCAGTATATTGAATTATTATTTTATTTCATTTTCTTTCTTCTTTAATACTAATACTAATGTCACTAATTAAGTCCTTTATAGGGAACTTATTTTTGTGAAAATTGCATTATTATATGCTTACTATCTAATTGTCCGTGCGTTGCACCATGGGCATACATTGTCCTTCTTTTATTTTGTTTAGTTTCTTTTTCATTTTCTTTCTTTTTTAAGTGTAGTGTCAATTTCACTAATGATTCTTTCTTATAACAATGTATTTTCATTTTCTTTCTTTTTAGGGTATGCCACTAAATTATTCTTCCTTATAAAACTTCATTATTTTAATTCTTTTTTGCTTTTGTTTTATTTTCTTTCTTCTTTAGGGGTAATTACTACTCGTGATAGTTGGATTTCCCCGAAGAGGAAGGGTGATGCAGTATAGTAGCACATAGTATTTCTCTCAGTTAAGAACCAAGGTTTATCGAACCAGTAGGAGACAACACATGAACAACTTTAGCAGCACCTGTAGACAAACAAAATAATTTCTTATACCCAACAAAGGCAAGGGGATCGTCACTACCCTTGTTCTTGTCAGTTGCAAGGTTAAAAGAAAATAGCAATAATGATAGCAAATAAGTAGCAATGGTAAAAGTTTGCAAATTAATTGAGAATGGACCCGGAGACCATAGGTTCACTAGTGGCATCTCTCTCAAAGACAAGGTAGCGATGGGTAAACAAAATACTGTTGGGCAATTGATAGAATTGCGCACAGTTATGATGATCATCCATGGCATAATCAGTACATAGGCATTACGTCCGTGACAAGTAGACCGTTAATCCAAACCGCATCTACTACTATTGCTCCACCCAAGACCGCTATCCAGCATGCATCTCAAAGTATCAAATTCATACAAACAGAGTAACGCATTACGCGGATGACATAATGTAGAACCTGTGACATTTTGTACCCAAAACAAACGCGCTACCAAGCTGCGCTACATCCCTTTTCCAAAGTAAATTGTTGTACAATGCCCCTAATTCTCTGGAAAGGATTAGTTGAAATCCCCTAATAGTTTCCGCAAGAGCAACATACCTTCCTGGATCTTCGGACTTTCCCAAACACAAAATACCTCCTTGTATTCGCACTCTCAAATGAGAGTGGAATAAATTCGACTTTCATATAATATCTTAATAGACCGAGCCAGAACAGAAAAAAAGTAGAACAGGTATAAATAAGAAAATCTTAGTTAATAGGGTTCATGTAAAGAACAGGTTCCAAATCACGATCGATTCCATTTCAAAACCTGCTACAACAGCTCGGGCTCTTCCTGATCTTTCTAACTCCTTTCTTTTTCATGTATTTTTCTAATCAGGAAAATACAAAATTATGTGCCAAAAAAGGTCTCATAAGTATTTATTAATAAAATTGAAGTTGAAGTTGGAGTTACCAAAGTTTGGGGAGTCGGTTTCGACTGACGTATGAATACTCTATGAATAGTTTTCTGAACTGCATGTTGTAAGCGACCAAGAGCCAATCCGAATTGATCTTGTAACAGATCCGCACCCGAATATGTTTATTTTTCAAGTGATTCATATCGTCATCCTCAAGTATACCCGTTCCAAATTTCATTCCAATCAAATGATTCGTAGCGGCCAATACATCTCGTGGTAACAAGAATGTATTGTTCTGAGGTATATCAAGATTAAGTCTCCGATTCATATCTCGTCGACCAATCCTTCCTAATTCACATTTTTGTTGAAAAAATTTCTTTGTAATTCCTCGCGTAAGGACTCCGAAAATACCAGGTCCCCACCTACACAAGCAAATTGTTGATAAAACTCCAAAATAGCTTTTCCTTTTGACCCAATCCTCTTCTTCTCCTTAGCATTCGGGGAAGACAAGAAAATTTTAGGCTAGGAAATATTATCTAGAATTTCTCTTAGATTCGAACCCTCTTGGTAAAAAACCTTCACCCAATTTTGAATTATCAAGACAAGAGCTTTATGTAATAGTAGAAGCCCCAAAAGGTGAATTAGGGATTTATCTAGTAGGAGATGATAACCTTTTCCCCTGGAGATGGAAAATCCGTCCACCCGGGTTTATTAATTTGCACATTCTTCCTCAGCTTTTACTGTCTACTTTTCTCAGGGAGATGGTTAAGGACCTCAGAAGATAGAGGAGAGCACCAGGCCCAGATTTCCGGAATACTTCTACGGGGAATGCTCACTGAATGAGCATTCTCCATATTATGCCTTGAAGAGGACTCGAACCTCCACGCTCTTCAGCACGAGATTTTGAGTCTCGCGTGTCTACCATTTCACCATCAAGGCATCTTGAAACTCTTTTTCGTAAGACTGAGGTATAGGTAGGGCTAAAAAAGCAAAAAAAAGAGTCAAACCGCACCATCTCTATAATAAGTAAATGCCTTTTTATCCTTAGGGTGTCAAATTATTCGCAATAAAATATTGGCTCCAATAAATGTCTTGATCATATTCGCTGTAATGTTTGTAAATGGCTCAGAATGGTCTAAAGATAAGAATTATTGGACTATTGGAGATGGGTTTACTTCACTCGCATCATCAACTGATACAAGTCTTGGATAAGAATCTACAACGCACTAGAGAAGAACATTCTGTAGTATTAGTAGGAGGAGGAAGGGTTAACGATTTACCGGGTGTGAGATATTGCATTATTCGAGGAACCCTAGATGTTGTCGCAGTAATGAATCGTCAACAAGGCGCAGTATTTACAGAAAAAGTCATCGTTTGTTGGAAAAGAATCAATATAATTTTAATGTCGAATCGGGAAATATCGCTGCTATGCCAAAACTCGGCGCAAAGAACCAACCAGATTGCCCCAGTGGATAAATAAGGAATACAGAAGTAGAAAGAGCAGTTGGACCAGAGAATGAGATTGCATTATAAGGCCACAATTGAACAGACCATCCCTCTCTTTATCCACATCCCTTTAGTTTTGCTTCACAACCTAGAATCCCTTTTCTTTTTTAGAGAAAAAATTGCAGTTGCTACAACTATATGACACATCTACTCATTTATGATAGAGGCATTTATGTTTCGGAACCAGGAAAAACCAGATTGTTGTGCCATAGGAAGGATAGCTATACTAATTTGGTATACTCAAAATACACCTTTGGTACAAAATTGGCAATCTCACAAGGATGGCTAGTAATTATGAAGCCCCAATTCTTGAATGAAAGGGACACCAAAGGCCTCTGCCCTCCCTCTCTATCTATCCAAGAATGTCGTGATTTATTATCACTAAAAATGGATAATAATCCAGCCTTCAATAAGAAAACTCTTTTGTTTGTAAGAAAGGAATGAGAGCGAGTTCCTAGTTAAAGTTATGGTTACTACCCAGAGAGGAAAGTGATTCAAATTATGAAGTTTCCGAGATGCGCCATGACACTATGACTTCAATTCGATTGATTCTTAATAATTTAGTATTTTTCAATTTGTGAGGGCCGTTCTCTCTATATAAGATCGTTGATTAAGAATATATAGTGAATTCTTGGGCAACTGTGTAAATTTATGGAATCACTTACTTTACTATATCTTTTTTTGCATCTGCAATTGCCTGAATCTCAAGACGTTCCTCAAACCAATCATATACTTTATTGAGATAGGTAACTAACCTGAGTCCCCCTAGAAGCAGGACGAAGAGCAATAACACGATATGCACGTCGTGGTAGAAAAATATGGGTATGTATATTTCCCGACAAACCGGTTACACTAAGACCCACGGAGACACGTATGGGCGGTGAATCCATTCATGGGCCTTGTACACACCGCCCGTCACACTATAGGAGTTGACCATGTTTGAAGTCATTACACTTAACCGTAAGGAGGGGTGTCGGTGTCAAAACCGGCGGATCTCGGGTAGGGGGTCCCGAACTGTGCGTCTAGGATCGATGGTAACAGGAGACGGGGGACACAATGTTTACCCAGGTTCGGGCCCTCTCTATGGAGGTAATACCCTACTTCCTGGTTGATTGATCTTGATGAATTTCGGTATTACAAGAGTTGATCTACCACGAGATCGTAATGGCTAAACCCTAGAAGTCTAGCCTGTATGACTATGGTAATGAGTGTCCTGATCCGGACTAAGCCCTCCGGTTTATATAGAAACCGGAGGGATCTAGGGTTACACAAGGTCGGTTACAGAGAAAAAAATCTTCATGTTTGATCGCCAAGCTTGCCTTCCACGCAAAGGAGAGTCCCATCCGGGTGGAGTCTTCGGTCTTCGTATCTTCACAGCCCATCAGTCCGACCCATGGCTAATAGGCTGGACGCCCGAGGACCCCTTAGTCCAGGACTCCCTCAGTAGCCCCTGAACCAGGCTTCAATGACGAGGTGTCCGGCGCGCATATTGTCTTCGGCATTGCAAGGCGGGTTCCTCCTCCGATGACTTCAAAGTGATGTATCCGGCCTTCCATTTAATATCGTACCCCTCGGCTTCTGTGCGTCAACAGCTTCAGCTTCCACACGTCGAGAAAATGCGAGAGGTCAGAGTATTTTTGCATATAACACCCTAGCCACGAAAAAGAGCGTCTATTTAAAGAGATTGGATCCCAGATCCATTTGGCACCACGCGGAAAAAATCCTTAGAGAGTGCCAGAAAAGTCCATCCTAACATGGCGAGCGCGCCCAGTTCTTCCTCCCGTCCCCGCAACCCAGAAAGAGGTGAGTGGGAGAGGTGCTCCGTATCCCATGGTCAGCTGGAGAAGCTGCAAACACAGGGATTCCTTCCCCCGCAGATCTAGTCCCTGTTCGAGCAGGATTGACCGTCTTCAATGGCGGGGCTCAGGCTGAAGATTTCCCAACCCATTTGGGGGGAACGAGTGTGCTTTGTCCCTTATTTGCTAAGAGGTGTCGGATTTCCAATTCATCCATTCCTCCGTGGACTTCTGGAGTACTATGGCCTCCAACTGCACAACTTTACTCCGACCTCCATCCTACATATCGCGGGCTATGTTGCCCTTTGCGAGCTATTCCTAGGTTGTGAAGCCCATTTTGAATTGTGGAGAAAGTTATTTTGTCTCGTCCCGCGCAACCATGGGGGATCAATATTTGAAGTGGGCGGAGCCGAAATATGGCGCATCGCCGAGACCGGATACCTATACGGCACACTAAAGAAGGCATCCGAAGAGTGTCCATCCGAATGGTTCTATATTGAGGACGTCGCGCTTCCAGACCCAGTTCGGAGGGGTCTCCCCGAGCTCGCAAGAGTTCCTTTGAAGAAACGCCACAGCTGGCGCCCCCGGAGTCTTGAGGAAGACGATAGCGCGGAAGTTCGTCAACTCATGGGCAAGATAAAGACGCTCGCCCAGTCTGGATTATCAATAGCCGAGGTAATGGCGACTTCAATAGTGCGGGGGGTTCAGCCACTCCAATATCGAGGGCTTCCCATGTGGCACTACAATGGGGAAGATGACGCCTCCCGCTGCGGCAGGAAGGGTCCGGACACCCCCGCCGCTCTGGCCAAAATATTGGCTGAACTGTATAAAGGGGAGGAGGAGGATTTCCTTCATATCAAGCACAGAGATGGATATTCCATGTACAATCCACCTAGCTGGGTAAGTCTTAACCCCTCTGCTCTGTTCTGCTTACTCCCCTCCTCCAGTCATCTGTTAATGAATTGGTAATCCGCCTGTTTACTATAGCACTGGCAAAAGGTCTCCGAGGGGCTTTACAGCCCCGCCCCCAGCCTGAGGACCACAACCGGGACCTTGACCCTGGATTCGAGGAGGATCCGGATATATTCGTGACGCTCGTGGATGGGACGTTTTACCAGGCGAGCTATGACGGCACGGAAGTGGCCATCATCGCCGACTACCGTGGTCTTCTTCCCACCTCCCATGTAAGTAATCAGGAGACATCTTTCCCGAAGGGGTTTCCTCGTTCCGCCTCACCCACCGCACTGTCTCGTGCTCCAAAGGGGAGGCGTTCGACGTGCCGCGTTACCCCAGGAGCGATGCCGAAGAGAGCGGCTCCTACACCGGGCAAGCCTTCAAAGAGGAAGGCAAACGAAGACACGGTCGGGCCCTCATCAAAGAGGTATGGATTTGTAAATATGTCTTTAGCAGTTGCATCCAACTGAAACTTGCGTGTTTGTCCTGTATCAGGAAAAGAGTTCGCCGGACTGTGTCCAGGGATCCGGCCGGATATACTCCCGACAACCAGGATCCGGTCCCAGCAGAAGAGACAAGGGCCGATATGGGAGTGGCGCCGGACTGTCCTTCGGCTGAGGACTCAGAAGATATGTCCGTCACCAACTCGGAAGTGGAGAGTGCCATGAATCATCGGCACCGGAGGACCGCTTTACGCGACCCCCACTTCTCGGAAGAGGCGTTCAATGCCTTCAGCTCGGCTGATGCATACATCCGAGCTGCTCGAGATGGGCTTGGCAGAGCCACAAAGCAACATTTAAAAGATGTGCAGGTAACTTTACTATGTCCGGAATATGATAACCGTATGCCAGTAGCCCCCGAGACTTAAAGTAGTTGGTACAACTGATTTGAGGATCGTTGTATAACTAGGTTCTTACAGAGAAGAATGACCGACTAGCTCAAGAGCCAGAAAGGTGTCGGGCACAGCTAACTGCTGCTATCGCCGAACTGGAGGAATCCAAGAAGGTGTCACCTGGTAATATTCCCCTCCATCGAGAAAATATAATTATATGTTAGTAATGCTAAAAGTATTGTATATACCATGACATAATTGTCAGAGGAATTCAAGGAGGCACTGGAAGTTGCGCAAGCGAATGAACAAGTGCTGAAACGGGTCATTGATGAGAAAAATCAACTCCAGGATTCCAAGACCCATCTGGGCGAAGAGCTGAAGGATGTGAGGGCCCAGCTAGCCGACTCCGTCAAGGAAAATAAGAGGCTGCGAGGCAGCATATTTAGTATGTGTTCAAACTTACCACCGTGTAATTCGGTGAGGAAAGGAACTGATAGAGCTATGTCTGTAGGTATGCTGACTGGCCGGCCCGAGGAGGAGATGTCCGGATCTTCGGGCGATCTACTACAAGAGCTGTCGCAAATGCACAAGCAGGCGCGACAGGCGATGTGAAGTGTTGCCAAGGCCTTATGGACGTCCGCCTCCCCACCAGGAAGTATGGGAGAGCTTATACATCTATTCAAGGGAGCGCGGCGCGTTTCCGGTTATGGAAAATATCAGCCTGCCGGGAAGGTGCAAGAGAAGCCTGGGCCATGGTGAAAACACGGTATACCAAGCTTGATCCGAATCATATGGCCCGGGTCGGGCCTTTAGGGTCAGATGGGAAGGAAATTCCCGTGAGTTTGGTGTATAACCAAGTAGAAGTAGCTGCCGAGTATTCCCAACAGGATTACAAATTGGACAGCCTATTGGACGGCATAGAATAGGAAGTTTTTGAGTCTTAAATGACTATGTACTTTCCTTGGCCTATGTAACTCTAGCTGAATTGTAAAACGCTTGTCATGGCAGACCTTTTCGCTTCGACCTCTGGACCCGAGGGTGCAGAGTGTTTCCGAATACCAGAGCGGCCGAGTAGACCGGGGTATGCGTGGAAACCAGGCGTAGGGGTCATAGTTGCTTGAACAGACAAGTATCCGGCTAGTTATGTTATATTACATTAAAATTGTAAGAAACATCTTCCAGAGAGAATAGTTCCGTTAAGGGTTCCTTTCCCTGGGTGTACATGCGTTAACGTGCATGTCCGAACTGTGATTGAAAAATCGCAGTATATATAACTTTTGGGGGTTCACGATGGAGTGAGTGCAAGAATATCTTTAGTTCACCGACCGAATATTCCCTTAAGAATGCTAGCTTGTGGCTTCACCCAGTCTGAGGTACACATCTGGATGACTCGACAGTAACAATCGCAGAGGTGCTCCCTTTATGCCCTAGCCGAACTAACGGGAACGTAGGGCATAAGCACAGGAGCCAGGCAACCCAGCTTGGCCAAAACTTAAGTCATATCGATGCATATAATGGCGAAGAAAAGGTACGTATGGAGAGAAAAACGCATATGTGATGAGCTTGATGCTCGAAAAATAACATTAATAAGCTTCTGTTAAAGAAGCCCCTAGGTATGGTGGATGTACATATTTGAGTATGTATATGTCACGGGTGTACGGTCGAGCTGCACGAAAAAGCTTGAAGGCTAAAAAAGAGAGAAAGCGAAAAGAGAGGAAAAATAATAGAAACAATGGGGAGAAGGAGACGAACAAAGAGTCCGACGCTTAGGCGTAGAATCTTCGGAGTTTGGCCGCGTTCCATGGGTTCGGCTCTAGGCGATTGTCTGATGCATCACGCAGGCTGTATGCTCCTCCGGTGAGAACTTCGTCAATGATGAAGGGACCCTCCCACTTGGGCACGAGTTTGTCCTTTTTCTTCTCCGGTAGGCGTAGAACCAGTTCGCCGACATTATAAGTGTTGGCCCGCACTTCTCTGCTTTGATACCTGCGAGCCTGCTGTTGATAAAATGCGGAACATGCTTTTGCAACGTTGCGCTCCTCCTCCAGGGCGTCTAGGCTGTCCTGCCGATCAAGCTCGGCCTCTCTCTCTTCGTACATGCGCACCCGAGGTGAGTCATGAATAATGTCGCAGGGTAGCACAGTCTCTGCGCCGTACACCATGAAAAAAGGTGTATATCCAGTAGTACGGTTGGGCGTGGTCTGCAGCCCCCAGAGTATGGAGTCGAGCTCCTCAACCCAGTGCTTGTCTGATTCTTTCAAAGACCGCACTAGTCTGGGTTTAATGCCGTTCATAATAAGACCGTTGGCCCTTTCGACTTGACCATTTGTTTGCGGGTGATAGACAGAGGCGTAATCGAGCTTAATGCCCAGATTAGCACACCAATTTTTCACCTCGTCGGCTGTGAAGTTGGAGCCGTTGTCGGTGATGATGCTGTGTGGAACACTATAATGGTGCACAACGCCGGATATGAATTCTATCACTGGCCTGGCATCGGCCGTTTTAACTGGTTTGGCCTCTATCCACTTAGTGAATTTATCCACCATAACCGGCAGATACTTTTTCTTATGGCTTCCCCCTTTAAGGGGTCCGACCATCTTGAGCCCCCAGACCGCGAAGGGCCAAGTGATGGGGATCATTTGTAGGGCGGTGGGCGGCATATGGCTTTGGTTGGCGAATAGCTGACATCCGACGCAACGTTGGACAAGGTCCTGTGTGTCTGCTCGGGCTGTTGGCCAATAAAAACCTGTACAGAAGGCCTTGCTTACGAGGGCCCAAGCCGCGACGTGGTGACCGCCAAGACCAGCATGAATTTCAGCCAAGAGTTGCCGCCCTTCTTCCTCAGAGATACATCTTTGAAGTACTCCGGTAGTGCTTTTCTTGTAGAGCTCTCCGTCATGAACTTTGTAGGCTTTCGAACGCCGAACAATGCGGCGAGCCTCATTCTGGTCCTCAGGGAGTTATTGCCTATTAAGGTAGGCCAAGAAGGGTTCGGTCCATGGGGCAATGACTGCCATGGTGAGATGGGCCGATGGTGTTATTTCGGTGGCTGAACCCCCGATGATGTCAGTGTGTTCGGGATTTGGGGATGTGGTCGGATCCGGACTGGTGTTGCCACTCTCCCCTTGCCACACCACGGAAGGTTTAAAAAACCTTTCCAGAAAGATATTAGGTGGGACGGGGTCGCGCTTGGCGCCGATGCGAGCAAGGACGTCCACCGCTTGATTGCTTTCTCGGGCCACATGATGGAACTCAAGCCCCTCGAATCGAGCTGACATTTTGAGAACGGCATTACGATAAGCTGCCATCTTTGGATCTTTGGCGTCAAAGTCTCCATTTATTTGAGATATTGCGAGGTTTGAGTCCCCGCGCACTTCCAGGCGTTGTATGCCATGGAGACGGCCATCCGAAGTCCATGCAATAAGGCCTCATATTCGGCTGCGTTGTTGGAGTCTGTATATAGTATTTGGAGTACGTACTGAACTACGTCTCCGGTGGGCGACGTTAACACGACACCCGCTCCTAATCCTTCCAGCATTTTGGAACCATCGAAATACATGACCCAGTTGGAATACGTGCCGTACTCTTTAGGGAGTTCGGTCTCTGTCCATTCGGCGACGAAGTCAGCCAGTACTTGGGATTTAATGGCTCGACGTGGTTTGTATGTTATGTCAAATGGAAGTAGCTCAATGGCCCATTTGGCAATCCGGCCCGTAGCATCGCGGTTGTTTATTATGTCGTTGAGTGGCACTTCGGAAGCCACCGTGATCGAACACTCCTGAAAGTAGTGTCGTAGCTTCCGGGACGCCATGAAGACCGCATATGCTATCTTTTGGTAATGAGGGTACCGGGATTTGCATGGTGTGAGGACAGTGGACACGTAGTATACTGGCTTCTGAAGCGGGAACTTGTGTCCGTCCTATTCTCGCTCGACGATGAGCACGGCGCTCACCACCTGGTGTGTTGCCGATATGTATAATAACATGGGTTCGCCGATGTTTGGCACGGACAAGATTAGGTTGCTTGCCAAAAGGGCCTTTATTTCCTCCAGGCCAGCCATTGCCGCGTCCGTCCACTTGAAGTGGTCGGTGCGTCAGAGGAGGCGGTAGAGTGGCAAGGCTTTTTCTCCCAATATGGAGATAAAGCGGCTTAAAGCTGCCACACATCCCGCAAGCTTTTGGACCTGTTTAAGGTCTGTTGGCGTAGCCAATAGTGACAAAGCTCGGATTTTGGCTGGATTTGCCTCAATTCCTCTATTGGAAACGATGAAGCCCAGCAATTTTCCGGCGGGGACGCCAAAAACACATTTTTCCGGATTGAGCTTGATGTCATATGCACGGAGGTTGTCAAATGTGAGACGTAGATCGTCTATTAGTGACTCGACGTGCCTAGTTTTGATGACGACGTCGTCCACATATGCTTCAACTGTCTTGCCGATCTATTTTTCCAACCATGTTTGGTTCATGCGTTGGTAAGTGGCGCCAGCGTTTTTGAGTCCGAAAGGCATAGTATTGAAGCAGAAAGGCCCATATGGGGTAATGAATGCTGTTGCGGCTTGATCGGACTCCTTCATTTTTATTTGATGGTATCCGGAATATGCGTCGAGGAAGCATAGTGAGTCATGTCCTGCGGTAGCATCAATGAGCTGGTCGATGCGGGGGAGGGGGAAGGGATCCTTAGGGCAGGCCTTGTTGAGGTCTTTCAAATCGACGCACAGGCGCCAGGATTTATCCTTCTTTGGCACCGTCACCAGGTTTGCTAGCCAGTCCGGGTGTTTTATTTCTCTAATGAATCCGGCCTCGATTAGCTTGGCTAGCTCCTCCCCCATAGCTTGACGTTTAGGTTCTGAAAAGTGCCGCAGTGTTTGCTTGACTGGTTTATATCCCTTTAATATATTGAGGCTGTGTTCCGCCAACTTGCGTGGGATTCCTGGCATATCAGAAGGGTGCCAGACGAATATATCCCAGTTCTCGCGCAGGAATTCTCATAGCGCGGCGTCAACCGTTGGGTCTAGTTGTGCACCAATGGATGCTGTCTTCTTGGGGTCCGTTGGATGGACTTGTAATTTGACTATTTCTTCTGCCGGTTTGAAGGAGGTGGATTTGGGTCGTTTGTCTAGGATCACGTAGTCCCTGTCCACTATGGAGCGCAGTGCGGTTAATTCTTCGGCCGCGAGGGCCTCGGATAATGCCTCAAGGGCTAGGGATGCGGTTTTATTTTTGGCGCCGAGTGCTATGTCCGGATCACTGGTGAGAGTAATTATGTCGTTGGGCCCGGGCATCTTAAGCTTCATGTACCCGTAATGAGGTATAGCTTGGAAGCGTGTAAATGCATCTCGCCCCAAGAGAGCGTGATATCCTCTGTTGAAAGGGGTGAAGGAAATATGCCCTAGAGGCAATAATAAAGTTATTATTTATTTCCTTATTTCATGATAAATGTTTATTATTCATGCTAGAATTGTATTAATCGGAAACATAATACATGTGCGAATACATAGACAAACAGAGTGTCACTAGTATGCCTCTACTTGACTAGCTCGTTGATCAAAGATGGTTATGTTTCCTAGCCATTGACATGAGTTGTCATTTGATTAACGGGATCACATCATTAGGAGAATTATGTGATTGACTTGACCCATTCCGTTAGCTTAGCACACGATCGTTTAGTATGTTGCTATTGCTTTCTTCATGACTTATACATGTTCCTATGACTATGAGATTATGCAACTCCCGTTTACCGGAGGAACACTTTGTGTGCTACCGAACGTCACAACGTAACTGGGTGATTATAAAGGTGCTCTACAGGTGTCTCCGAAGGTACTTGTTGGGTTGGCGTATTTCGAGATTAGGATTTGTCACTCCGATTGTCGGAGAGGTACCTCTGGGCCCACTCGGTAATGCACATCACTATAAGCCTTGCAAGCATTGCAACTAATGAGTTAGTTGCGAGATGATGTATTACGGAACGAGTAAAGAGACTTGCCGGTAACGAGATTGAACTAGGCATTGAGATACCGACGATCGAATCTCGGGCAAGTAACATACCGATGACAAAGGGAACAACGTATGTTGTTATGCGGTCTGACCGATAAAGATCTTCGTAGAATATGTCGGAGCCAATATGAGCATCCAGGTTCCGCTATTGGTTATTGACCGGAGACGTGTCTCGGTCATGTCTACATAGTTCTCGAACCCGTAGGGTCCGCACGCTTAAAGTTCGGTGACGGTTATATTATGAGTTTATGAGTTTTGATGTACCGAAGGTTGTTTGGAGTCCCGGATGTGATCACGGACATGACGAGGAGTCTCGAAATGTTCGAGACATAAAGATTGATATATTGGAAGCCTATATTTGGATATCGAAAGTGTTCCGGGTGAAATCGGGATTTTACCGGAGTACCGGGAGTTACCGGAACCCCCCCCGGGGGGCTTAATGGGCCTACATGGGCCTTAGTGGAAATAGAGGGCAGCAAGGGGAGTGTGGGGCGCGCCGCCCAAGGCCCAAACCGAATTGGTTTAGGGCAAGGGGGCCGGCCCCCTCTTTCCTTCTCCTCCTCTCCCTTTCCTTCCCCCTCTCCTACTCCTACTAGGAATAGGAGGAGTCCTACTCCTAGTGGGAGTAGGACTCCCCCTTGGCGCGCCTCTCCCTGGCCGGCCGCCTCCTCCCCTTGCTCCTTTATATACGGGGGCAGGGGGGCACCCCATAGACACAACAATTGATCTCTTGATCTCTTAGCCGTGTGCGGTGCCCCCCTCCACTATAATCCAGCTCGATAATATCGTAGAGGTGCTTACGCGAAGCCCTACGTCGGTAGAACATCATCATCGTCACCACGCCGTCATGCTGACAGAACTCTCCCTCAAAGATCAGTTGGATCGGAGTTCGAGGGACGTCATCGAACTGAACGTGTGCTGAACTCGGAGGTGCCGTGCGTTCGGTACTTGATCGGTCGGATCGTGAAGACGTACGACTACATCAACCGCGTTGTGCTAACGCTTCCGCTTTCGGTCTACGAGGGTACGTGGACACACTCTCCCCTCTCGTTGCTATGCATCACCATGATCTTGCGTGTGCGTAGGAATTTTTTTGAAATTACTACGTTCCCCAACAGTGGCATCCGAGCCTGGTTTTATGCGTAGATGTCATATGCACGAGTAGAGCACAAGTGAGTTGTGGGCGATATAAGTCATACTGCTTACCAGCATGTCATACTTTGGTTCGGCGGTATTGTTGGATGAAGCGTCCCGGACCGACATTACGCGTACGCTTACGCGAGACTGGTTTTACCGCCGTGCTATGCACACAGGTGACTAGCGGGTCTCAGTTTCTCCAACTTTAGTTGAACCGAGTGTGGCTATGCCTGGTCCTTGCGAAGGTTAAAACAGCACCAACTTGACAAACTATCGTTGTGGTTTTGATGCGTAGGTAAGAACGGTTCTTGCTCAGCCCGTAGCAGCCACGTAAAATTTGCAACAACAAAGTAGAGGACGTCTAACTTGTTTTTGCAGGGCATGTTGTGATGTGATATGGTCAAGGCATGATGCTAAATTTTATTGTATGATATGATCATGTTTTTGTAACGGAGTTATCGGCAACTGGCAGGAGCCATATGGTTGTCGCTTTATTGTATGCAATGCAATCACCCTGTAATGCTTTACTTTATCACTAAGCGGTAGCGATAGTCGTAGAAGCATAAGATTGGCGAGACGACAACGGTACTACGATGGAGATCAAGGTGTCGCGCCGGTGACGATGGTGGTCATGATGGTGCTTCGGAGATGGAGATCACAAGCACAAGATGATGATGGCCATATCATATCACTTATATTGATTGCATGTGATGTTTATCATTTATGCATCTTATCTTGCTTTGATTGATGGTAGCATTATAAGATGATCTCTCACTAAATTATCAAAGTATAAGTGTTCTCCTTGAGTATGCACCATTGCAAAAGTTCTTCGTGCTGAGACACCACGTGATGATCGGGTGTGATAGGCTCTACGTTCAAATACAATGGGTGCAAAATAGTTGCACACGCGGAATACTCAGGTTAAACTTGACGAGCCTAGCATATAATAGATATGGCCTCGGAACACGGAGACCGAAAGGTTGAGCGTGAATCATATAGTAGATATGATCAACATAGTGATGTTCACCATTGAAACTACTCCATCTCACGTGATGATCGGACATGGTTTAGTTGATTTGGATCACGTGATCACTTAGAGGATTAGAGGGATATCTATCTAAGTGGGAGTTCTTAAGTAATATGATTAATTGAACTTCAATTTATCATGAACTTAGTCCTGATAGTATTCGCATATCTATGTTGTAGATCAATAGCTCGCGTTTAGCTCCCTTGTTTTATTTTGATATGTTCCTAGAGAAAACTGAGTTGAAAGATGTTGGTAGCAATGATGCGGATTGGATCCGTGATCTGAGGATTATCCTCATTGCTGCACAGAAGAATTATGTCCTTGGTGCACCGCTAGGTGACAGACCTATTGCAGGAGCAGATGCAGACGTTATGAACGTTTGGCTAGCTCAATATGATGACTACTTGATAGTTTAGTGCACCATGCTTAACGGCTTAGAATCGGGACTTCAAAGCTGTTTTGAACGTCATGGACCATATGAGATGTTCCAGGAGTTGAAGTCAATATTTCAAGAAAATACCCGAGTTGAGAGATATGAAGTCTCCAACAAGTTCTATAGCTAAAAGATGGAGGAGAATAGCTCAAGCAGTGAGCATGTGCTCAGATTGTCTGGGTACTACAATCGCTTGAATCAAGTGGGAGTTAATCTTCCAGATAAAATAGTGATTGACAGAATTCTCTAGTCACCATCACCAAGTTAGTAGAACTCCGTGATGAACTATAATATGCAAGGGATGACGAAAACAATTCCCAAACTCTTCGCGATGCTAAAATCGGCGAAGGTAGAAATCAAGAAAAACATCAAGTGTTGATGGTTGACAAGACCACTAGTTTCAAGAGAAAGGGCAAAGGGAAGAAGGGGAACTTCAAGAAGAACGACAAGCAAGTTGCTGCTCAAGAGAAGAAACCCAAGTCTGGACCTAAGCCTGAGACTGAGTGCTTCTACTGCAAACAGACTGGTCACTGGAAGCGGAAATGCCCCAAGTATTTGGCAAATAAGAAGGATGGCAAAGTGAACAAAGGTATATTTGATATACATGTTATTGATGTGTACTTTACTGGTGTTTATTGTTGGGGATCGTTGCAGAAATTAAAAATTTTCTACGCATCACCAAGATCAATCTATGGAGTTTACTAGCAACGAGAGAGAGGAGAGTGCATCTTCGTACCGTTGAAGATCGCGAGACGGAAGCGTTGCAAGAACGCGGATGAGGGAGTCGTACTCGTAGCGATTCAGATCGTGGTGGATTCCGATCCTAGCGCCGAACAACGGCACCTCCGCGTTCAACACACGTGCAGCCCGGTGACGTCTCCCGCACCTTGATCCAGCAAGGAGGAGGGAGAGGTTGAGGAAGAGGGCTCCAACAGCAGCACGACTGCGTGGTGGTGATGGAGTGGCAGTTCTCCGGCAGGGCTTCGCCAAGCTCACGCGGAGGAGGAGAGGTGTTGGGGAGGGGAGGGGCTGCGCCTTGGATGTGGTGCTGCAGCCCTCCCTCCACCCCTCTATTTATAGGGAGAAGGGAGAAGGGGGCCGGCCCCTCTAGATGAGATCTAGAGGGGGGGGGGCGGCCAAGGGGGAGGGGGCTTGCCCCCCAAGCAAGGGGGGCGCCCCCTTTAGGGTTCCCCCACCCAACCCTAGGCGCATTGGCCCTAGGGGGGATGGCGCCCAGCCCACTTAGGGGCTGGTTCCCTTCCACCTACAGCCCATAAGGCCCTCCGGGGCAGGTGGACCCTCCCGGTGGACCCCCGGAACCCCTTCGGTGGTCCCGGTACAATACCGGTATACCCCCGAATATTTTCGGTGACCGTATGATGACTTCCCATATATAAATCTTCACCTCCGGACCATTCCGGAACTCCTCGTGACGTCCGGGATCTCATCCGGGACTCCGAACAACATTCGGTAACCACATACAAATCTTCCTTATAACCCTAGCGTCATCGAACCTTAAGTGTGTAGACCCTACGGGTTCGGGAATCATGCAGACATGACCGAGACCGCTCTCTAGCCAATAACCAACAGCGGGATCTGGATACCCATGTTGGCTCCCACATGTTCCACGATGATCTCATCGGATGAACCACGATGTCGAGGATTCAAGCAATCCCGTATACAATTCCCTTTGTCAATCGATACGTTACTTGCCCGAGATTCGATCGTCGGTATCCCAATACCTCGTTCAATCTCGTTACCAGCAAGTCACTTTACTCGTTCCGTAATGCATGATCCCGTGACTAACTACTTAGTCACATTGAGCTCATTATGATGATGCCTTACTGAGTGGGCCCAGAGATACCTCTCCGTCATACGGAGTGACAAATCCCAGTCTCGATCGCGTGCCAACCCAACAGACACTTTCGGAGATACCTGTAGTGCACCTTTATAGCCACCCAGTTACGTTGTGACGTTTGGTACACCCAAAGCATTCCTACGGTATCCGGGAGTTGCACGATCTCATGGTCTAAGGAAATGATACTTGACATTAGAAAAGCTTTAGCAAACGAACTACACGATCTAGTGCTATGCTTAGGATTGGGTCTTGTCCATCACATCATTCTCCTAATGATGTGATCCCGTTATCAATGACATCCAATGTCCATGGTCAGGAAACCGTAGCCATCTATTGATCAACGAGCTAGTCAACTAGAGGCTCACTAGGGACATGTTATGGTCTATGTGTTCACACATGTATTACGATTTCTGGATAACACAATTATAGCATGAACAATAGACAATTATCATGAACAAGGAAATATAATAATAACCATTTTATTATTGCCTCTAGGGCATATTTCCAACATTTATAGCAACCCCTCGGTATTTGATACTAGTTCAGTTGCTAAGATTAGTAACTCGAAACGGGAGTTGCAGAATGAACAGAGACTAGTTAAGGGTGAAGTGACGATGTGTGTTGGAAGTGGTTCCAAGATTGATATGATCATCATCGCACACTCCCTATACTTTCGAGATTAGTGTTGAAATAAGTGTTATTTGGTTGAGCATGAATATGATTTGATCATGTTTATTGCAATACGGTTATTCATTTGAGTTAGAGAACAATTGTTGTTCTGTTTACATGAATAGAACCTTCTATGGTCATACACACCAACAAAAATGGTTTGTTGGATATCGATCGTAGTGATACACATATTCATAATATTGAAGCCAAAAAGATGCAAAGTTAATAATGATAGTGCAACTTATTTGTGGCACTGCCGTTTAGGTCATATTGGTGTAAAGCGCATGAAGAAACTCCATGCTGAGGGCTTTTGGAATCACTTGATTATGAATCACTTGATGCTTGCGAACCATGCCTCTTGGGCAAGATGACTAAAACGCCGTTCTCCGAAACAATGGAGCAAGCAACAGATTTGTTGGAAATCATACATAATGATGTATGTGGTCCGATAAATATTGAGGCTCGCAGCGGGTATCATTATTTTCTGACCTTCACAGATGATTTGAGTAGATATGGGGTTATCTACTTAATGAAACAGAAGTCTGAAATATTGAAAAGTTCATATAATTTTAGAGTGAAGTGGAAAATCATCGTAACAAGAAAATAAAGTTTCTACGATCTGATCGTGAGAATAATATTTGAGTTACGAGTTTGGTCTTCATTTGAAACAATGCGGAATAGTTTCGCAACTCACGCCACCCGGAACACCACAGCGTAATGGTGTGTCCGAACATCGTAACCGTACTTTATTAGATATGGTGCAATCTATGATGTTTCTTACCGATTTACCACTATCGTTCTGGGGTTATGCATTAGAGACAGCTACATTCATGTTAAATAGGGCACCATCTAATCCGTTGAGACGACGCCGTATGAACTATGGTTTAGCAAGAAACCTAAGCTGTCGTTTCTTAAAAATTTGGGGATACGATGCTTATGTGAAAAAGTTTCTACCTAATAAGCTCGAACCCAAATCGGAGAAGTGCGTCTTCATAGGATACCCAAAAGAAAATGTTGGGTACGCCTTCTATCACAGATCCGAAGGCAAGACATTCATTGCTAAGAATGGATCCTTTCTAGAGAAGGAGTTTCTATCTAAAGAAGTGAGTGGGAGGAAAGTAGAACTTGATGAGGAAACTGTACCTGCTCCCTTATTGGAAGGTAGTTCATCACAGAAATCTGTTCCTGTGACTACTACACCAATTAGTGAGGAAGCTAATGATGATGATCATGTAACTTCAGATCAAGATACTACCGAACCTCGTAGGTCAACCAGAGTAAGATCTGCACCAGAGTGGTACGGTAATCCTGTTCTGGAGGTCATGTTACTTGACCATACGAACTATGAGGAAGCGATGATGAGCCCAGATTCCGCAAAATGGCTTGAGGCCATGAAATCTGAGATAGGATCCATGTATGAGAACAAAGTATGGACTTTGATTGACTTGCCCGATGATTGGTGAGCCACTGAGATTAAATGGATCTTCAAGAGGAAGACGGACGCTGATAGTAGAGTTACTATCTACAAAGCTAGAATTGTCGCAAAAGGTTTTCGACAAGTTCAAAGTGTTGATTACGATGAGAGTTTCTCACTCGTATCTATGCTTAAGTCTGTCTGAATCATGTTAGCAATTGTCGCATTTTATGAAATCTGGCAAATGGATAAACAAAACTGCATTCCTTAATGGATTTATTAAAGAAGAGTTGTATATGATGCAACCAGAAGGTTTTGTCAATCCTAAAGGTGCTAACAAAATATGCAAGCTCCAGCGATCCATCTATGGACTGGTGCAAGCATCTCGGAGTTGGAATATACGCTTTGATAAGTTGATCAAAGCATATAGTTTTATACAGACTTGCGGTGAAGCCTGTATTTACAAGAAAGTGAGTGGGAGCACTACAACATTTCTGATAAGTATATGTGAATGACATATTGTTGATCGGAAACAATGTAGAATTATTCTGCAAAGCATAAAGGAGTGTTTGAAAGGAGTTTTTCAAAGAAAGACCTCGGTGAAGCTGCTTACATATTGAGCATCAAGATCTATAGACATAGATCAAGACGCTTGATAAGTTTTTTCAATAAGTACATACCTTGACAAGATTTTGAAGTAGTTCAAAATGGAACAGTCAAAGAAAGAGTTCTTGCCTGTGTTACAAGGTGTGAAATTGAGTAAGACTCAAAGCCCGACCACGGCAGAAGATAGAAAGAGAATGAAAATCATTCCCTATGCCTCAGCCATAGGTTCTATAAAGTATGCCATGCTGTGTACCAGATCTATTGTATACCCTACACCAATATTGGCAAGGGAGTACAATAGTAATCTAGGAGTAGATCACTGGACAACGGTCAAAATTATCCTTAGTGGAATAAGGATATGTTTCTTGATTATGGAGGAGACAAAAAGGTTCGTCGTAAAGGGTTACGTCGATGCAAGTTTTGACACTGATCCAGATGACTTTGAGTCTCAATCTGGATACATATTGATAGTGGGAGCAATTAGCTAGAGTAGCTCCGTGCAGAGCATTGTTGACATAGAAATTTGCAAAATACATATGGATCTGAATGTGGCAGACCCGTTGACTAAACTTCTCTCACAAGCAAAACATGATCACACCTTAGTACTCTTTGGGTGTTAATCACATAACGATGTGAACTAGATTATTGACTCTAGTAAACCCTTTTGGTGTTGGTCACATGACGATGTGAACTATGGGTGTTAATCACATGGTGATGTGAACTATTGGTGTTAAATCACATGGCGTTGTGAACTAGATTATTGACTCTAGTGCAAGTGGGAGACTGAAGGAAATATGCCCTAGAGGCAATAAAAAAGTTATTATTTATTTCCTTATTTCATGATAAATGTTTATTATTCATGCTAGAATTGTATTAACTAGAAACATAATACATGTGTGAATACATAGACAAACAGAGTGTCACTAGTATGCCTCTACATGACTAGCTCGTTGATCAAAGATGGTTATGTTTCCTAGCCATTGACATGAGTTGTCATTTGATTAACGGGATCACATCATTAGGAGAATGATGTGATTGACGTGACGCCCATTCCGTTAGCTTAGCACACGATCGTTTAGTATGTTGCTATTGCTTTCTTCATGACTTATACATGTTCCTATGACTATGAGATTATGCAACTCCCGTTTACCGGAGGAACACTTTGTGTGCTACCAAACGTCACAACGTAACTGGGTGATTATAAAGGTGCTCTACAGGTGTCTACGAAGGTACTTGTTGGGTTGGCGTATTTTGAGATTAGGATTTGTCACTCCGATTGTCGGTGAGGTATCTCTGGGCCCACTCGGTAATGCACATCACTATAAGCCTTGCAAGCATTGCAACTAATGAGTTAGTTGCGGGATGATGTATTACGGAACGAGTAAAGAGACTTGCCGGTAACGAGATTGAACAAGGTATTGAGATACCGACGATCGAATCTCGGGCAAGTAACATACCGATGATAAAGGGAACAACGTATGTTGTTATGCGGTCTGACCGATAAAGATCTTTGTAGAATATGTGGGAGCCAATATGAGCATCCAGGTTCCGCTATTGGTTATTGACCGGAGACGTGTCTCGGTCATGTCTACATAGTTCTCGAACCCGTAGGGTCCGCACGCTTAAAGTTCGATGACGGTTATATTATGAGTTTATGTGTTTTGATGTACCGAAGGTTGTTCGGAGTCCCGGATGTGATCACGGACATGACGAGGAGTCTCGAAATGGTCGAGACATAAATATTGATATATTGGAAGCCTATATTTGGATATCGGAAGTGTTCCGGGTGAAATCGGGATTTTACCGGAGTACCGGGGGTTACCGGACCCCCCCGGGGGGGCTTAATGGGCCTACATGGGCCTTAGTGGAAATAGAGGGCAGCAAGGGGAGTGTGGGGCGCGCCGCCCAAGGCCCAAACCGAATTGGTTTAGGGCAAGGGGGCCGGCCCCCTCTTTCCTTCTCCTCCTCTCCCTTTCCTTCCCCCTCCCCTACTCCTACTAGGAATAGGAGTCACTCCTAGTGGGAGTAGGACTCCCCCTTGGCGCGCCTCTCCCTGGGCGGCCTCCTCCTCCCCTTGATCCTTTATATACGGGGGCAGGGGCACCCCATAGACACAACAATTGATCTCTTGATCTCTTAGCCGTGTGCGGTGCCCCCCTCCACCATAATCCACCTCGATAATATCGTAGCGGTGCTTAGGCGAAGCCCTGCGTCGGTAGAACATCATCATCGTCACCACGCCGTCGTGCTGACGGAACTCTCCCTCAAAGCTCGGCTGGATCGGAGTTCGAGGGACGTCATCGAACTGAACGTGTCCTGAACTCGGAGGTGCCGTGCGTTCGGTACTTGATCGGTCGGATCGTGAAGACGTACGACTACATCAACCGCGTTGTGCTAACGCTTCCGCTTTCGGTCTACGAGGGTACGTGGACACACTCTCCCCTCTCGTTGCTATGCATCACCATGATCTTGCGTGTGCATAGGAATTTTTTTGAAATTACTACGTTCCCCAACAAGGGGCCACTTGGAAGGTTATCTCTTCGGACCGGTAATTCTCTGGCGTGCCGAGTACCACGTCAAGTGTTATTTTCCCCGCACACCGTGCCTCCCGACTGGGAATGATTCCTCGGAAGGTCGTGCTGCTTTGCTCGATGCAGCTCCTGCCTATTTCCATTTTGTGGAGTGTATCCTCATAGGTGAGGTTTAGTCCGCTGCCGCCGTCCATGAGGACCTTGGTGAGCCGAAAGCCGTACATGATTGGACTGAGGACCAAGGCGGCTGGTGCTCGGACTATCCTGTATTTTGGTTCGTCACCGGCGTTAAAAGTTATAGCCGTGTCGTTCCAAGGGTTTATTGCTGCGATTTGGCAGACTTCGGCGAGTTCGCGTAGTGCCCTTTCGCGCCTATTGTTTGAAGCAAATGTCTCGAAGACCGTCAATACTTCGAGGTTGTTGTCTTCTGGGGGGTGTTGTTCTGGGGTATTCTTGGTGAGGATATCCTCGCCGCTCTTGGCCACTTGCCGGAGTATCCAACATGCTCTAAGGCTGTGGGTTGGCGTGTTATCCGGTGTTGTGTGTATTTTGCATGGCCCATCGAGCCATCGTTCCAGAATGGTTCCGCGCCCCATAATGGGCTTATATTTCTTTACTATTGGACCGGGCGTGCCACGAGGGTGCGCTCTTTTTGCCTGAACGAGGGGTTGAGTGGAAGCCGGTGGTTCCCAACGAGCCGCCTGAGTTTTCCAGGCGCTTTCCATTGCGCAGTACTTCTGTACTATGTTTGCCAAGTCAGCAAAGTGTAGTACGCGACGGCGATTGATGGCGTTGAGGATTCCTTCGTCCGTGCAATTGTTGCAAAATGCTGAGATCCCGTCTTGATCGCGGCAATCTTTAATCTTGTCTTTGACAAGGAGGAATCTGGCCCAGAAGTGGTGGACCGTTTCCTGAGACTGCTATTGTATGTTTGTGAGAGCGTTTATCTCTAGGTGGGTGGGTGGATTTGAATCCGAACCCTGACCCAACTTTGGATCCGGAGTCTGGAGATCTTCCGGACTTAACAGTTCGGGCTCCGGGTTATCAATTGATCTTTTAGGCCGGTCGTCCGATTCTATGTTCGGAGGACAAGGCGCGTCTTTCTGCAGGTAGGTGTCTGGCTCTTCCAGATCGGAGATCCGAACATAGTTCGTCCTTAACATAGAGGAAGAGTTGTCTTGCTCCTCGACTACTGCTATCTGATGGGTGATCGGCGGAGTTTTAATTTCTGTCTGGTCGGGTTTAATCCCAATCCGATCGTAGTCTGTAGTGACTCCCAAGGCGGCAATGCGATCTAGGATTTCGTTCAAGGACGATAGCTCCGTCGGATCCATCCGTTTGGAGTATTCGGGATCAACGCGGAGGCGATTCTCAATGACTCGAGAGGTCACCATCGGCTTAAAGGCCGGACATGCGGTCATGACGAAGCCGCCCAGCCGGAGGGTCTGGCCTGGGGCCAGGGTTCCTCCGGAGGTGATATTTTCCTTGACGACAAGGCGAGCCATCAACCCTTTTGGCGACGGCACAGTGGAACTCTCAATGAAAGCACCAATGTCGATGTCAAAACCGGCGGATCTCGGGTAGGGGGTCCCGAACTGTGCGTCTAGGATCGACGGTAACAGGATATGCGGGACACAATGTTTACCCAGGTTCGGGCCCACTCTATGGAGGTAATACCCTACTTCCTGCTTGATTGATCTTGATGAATATGAGTATTACAAGAGTTGATCTACCATGAGATCGTAATGGCTAAACCCTAGAAGTCTAGTCTGTATGATTATGGTAATGAGTGTCCTGATCCAGACTAAGCCCTCCGGTTTATATAGACACCGGAGGGATCTAGGGTTACTCAAGGTCGGCTACAGAGAAAGGAATCTTCAAGTTTGATCGCCAAGCTTGCCTTCCACGCAAAGGAGAGTCCCATCCGGACACGGGTGAAGTCTTCGGTCTTCGTATCTTCACAACCCATCAGTCCGGCCCATGGCTAACAGGACGGACGCCCGAGGACTCCTTAGTCCAGGACTCCCTCAAGGGGGATGCCTAAGGCTAGGCTTGCGACTGAAGTGAAGTCGTAACAAGGTAGCTGTACTGGACCACTATACATTGCCATTAGGAAATAGAATAATCGCAAATTGCGTGTAATTGGCCAAGCTGCTAAAGTAGCTAAAGTAGTGATAAATCATGTCAATAAAATAGATCCTAATTAATGAAAGTCCATCGATTCCCAAAGGGAAAAATGAAAATAAAAGTAACCCCTCTTTTCCCATTCCCTCTCTATTGCATGGGTCGAAGAACTAAAATAGAGGATTCTCAAAAAGAACATGGACCTTCGAAATCAAATTTTATGTGTAGCATAAAGGAGTTGCGATGGGAGCAGTAATTTAATCGTTCAAATCTTTTTATTCTTTCAGTATTTTTTAGTAGTCTTAGATTTTTCATTTTGATGAGCCTCGCTTTGAGGAATTCATGGAATAATCCATATTCATGGAATAATGAATTAAGGAAGAAAGGATATGAGTCTACCGCTTACAAGAAAAGATCGCTTCTTTCTCTCATGCAAAACCGTGCATGAGACTTTCATCTCGCACGGCTTTCTTGATTCCTTAGAATCTTTGTTTGTCTTTCTAGCAGTATCAAACAGCCACCTAATATCTTTTCTGCCTCTTCAAGAAAATGAATATCTCCGGAAAATATTTTGAGTTCCGTATGGACAGGGCCCATGAAAGGAAGATCAATGACTCATATAAATTACTTAATGGAAAATGTCCCGAAGAAGCCCAACGAGAAACTAAGAATCATGTTATAGAGAAAAAAGTAAAGGAGTCAGGTCTACTTACTTTATGCTTCTTTCCAATTTTATGGTGGATTTGATAAGAACCCTTTTTGCTTTCTTGATAAATAATCGACAAAAAAGCGTTTTTTATATAACCTACTTGTTTTAATATAATTATAACAAGTCCTATATGGAAACCATTGGTTGTCTTCCCCAGCAACAGGCTCGATGTGATAGCATCGTCCTTTGTAACGATCAAGACTGGTAAGTCCATCAGTTCAAACAGTTGTCCGTGTTAAAAAAACAGAAAACCTATAGGCCAACGCCAATTATTCCATCCAAAAAAACCGTATTTTGACTGTGCTTCAACTATATCAATTGTACTTGAACTGTTAGATAATCATAGTCGATGATAACATCATAGTTCCCACCGCTATTTCAAAATCGTACACACTCGGGCATCGACCCAGGAAGAATTTATTCTAGGGTTTTTGCTAATCTATGATTAACCTCCATTCGTAATACTCCCTACCCCCAGGGGAAGTCGAATCCCCGATTTCGAAAAAGAATGGATTCGGTCTTATACATACGCCAGGAAGGTAATAAAAAAAGAGAGAAGACGAGTTCTTGTTTCTTTTATCACCTAGGAGCCGTGCGAGATGAAAGTCTATGCACAGTTTTGCATGAGAGAAAGAAGTGACAGAATAAGACCAATCAATATGATCGTACCCCGTCATTTTATCCTTAGTAGCAACAATACAATATGTGCCCTTATCCTTTTTGTCAGTGGATGACATCACCGCAAAATTGAACCTACCACAAAGCACTTGTTCCCTGAAGAAAAATCAATCTAACTTGGCCAGAGTAGACGGGTAGATCGGAGAGAAATATAAAGTTATAAAATTACGCAGCAAAGAAGGCTCAAGAAACTCATATAAATTCAATGGATAATCTGGTCATAAGCCCATAATTAATCGGATCCCAACAAACACATCGCAAAAAATTACATCGGGGTAATCTTAGAGAAGATCATTGTATTGAAGATAAAGAGGGAGAGAGAGAGAAAAAGGCATCTAGCTACTATTATCGACCCGTAGGTCTCGAAGAAACTACTCACACATCATCATGGAGGCAACAAAGTTGATGAAGATGGTCTCCCCATGTCGGATTCTGAATTGTCTTGGCCAACGAGGAGATATTCAGGGGGCGAATGTCCACATGAAACTGACTGACCCCATGTCGTATCTTCGTGTTGTCTTCCTTTGTAGGAGTGTCCACAGACTCACTGTCCATCTGAAAAATATCTTAGTTAGGTCATGCTACCGGCATACACACAGAGCTGGGCTTTGTTTGCAAAAGAAAAAGATTGAGCTTGCAGCGTGCTTGACAAAATCCTACTGGCTGTTGCCTTACTAGGATCCGAGGGAAGAGACAAGGCAGCGATTCTGATCAGCTCTATTTCCAGCAATCGGTTAGAGACATGTGTGCACCTGTCCCATCGTGCCACATGCAAATTGGGCAACTGAAAAAGAAATCGACAAGGCTAATAATGATCATGACTACGAATTAGTACCACATGAATTCATTCATCAGGTCAACGAACAGCAAGCCAATGGACAATGGCAACGAACGCCTAGCATGCATGACAAGCAGTCAAGCAAGAAATGAAAAATCTAACGCATGTCTTGTCAAGCTTGTCCTGAGGTTCTGAAGCCGGCCGGCCGGTTTACGGCCGAGCAGCCGTTCGTTGTGGTGGCGGGAAACGTTCGAACGGGGGCGGCGCCGACGACGACGATGACACCGGCGCCGGCTGGTAGAGCGGGAAAGGCAGGAAGGGCGGGCGCAGGAACGGCACCAGCCACTCCGGCACGTGGAACGGCCACGGGAACGACACCGTACCTCCGGCGCCCCCGCCCGGCGCGGCGGGCGACGGGAACCCGAGCGGCGGCGGCCAGAAGAGCGGCAGGAACGGCCAGAAGAAGAGCGACGACCCGAACGCATTGCTGCCGCCACCGTGGCAGAGCGTGCGGTCCCGCTTGGCGGGGCGGAAGTTGAGCGCGTTGAGGTTGAGGAAGCAGGCGGCCGCGCCGCGGGGGCCCCGGAGCGCGATGTGCTGCGTGGAGCCGCGGAGGCCCGGGACGTTGCAGGCGGCTGAGGAGCTCCGGACGAGCGTGGCGCAGCACGCCGACCGGAGCTCGTGACCCTCCCGGCACTCGAAGCCGTCGACAGGGGGCACGTCCAGCTTGTACACGCCGTGCTGGTCCGTGGTGCGCTCCGCCTCCAGCGAGATCTCCTCCGGCGCCGCGCTCGAGTTCACCTTGAAGTTGCACTGGATCAGCACCCGAGCCCCTGCATCATCACATCACATTCACACCACAGAACCTGCTACTGTTAGTGCCGGGTAAAAATTCAGGGTCTGAATTATTTGTGTTCAAAAGATGAACAGAAACACCAGAATTTGAGAATGCTGCCAAGTCGCGGCGTTAATCTAGTTCAGGGTTCATTGCAGTATACAAAATAGAAACAACAAAATTTATCATTTGCTAGTAATTCAAACGGTTAATCTGGTTCTGGGTTCATTGCAAACTATGGAACCTACCTGAAAGTTTAAGTAGCAACGTAACGTAGAGTGGCAAAGCAGGGGATCAGGGTGAAGAAGTGCCAACATTGTTCAGATCGCAGTTATTCTGTCCAGTTAAAACAGCATGCCTAATGCCTCTGGGGTTCATATTCGAGAAAAAATGCCTCTGGGGTTCATATCAGGCATAACATTCTAGTGACAATACATGGTCACAGCTGAGACTTGAACGACACCACAGGCAGAGCACTACTAAAACTCTGTAGCAACCTGGCATGTTCGGTAATATTTTTCTGAAGAATCATTGTTCAGTAAAACTCTTCAGAAAGAGATGAGAGTACAGATAGCTACTTCTTTTAAGGTAGTATGCATGTGGCACTCGACTGGCACACCTTGTAATTACCAAATCTGTTAACAACATGCAGCCAAGAACTACTTCCTCCTGTAAACGTGTTAGTACAATGCAGGTTAAAAGTCTGCTCAATGTCTCCTCAGTTCACATCTTTCTTTTACTCTTTAGCCGAGTCTCCTCAGTGAGTTCAGACTTGAGTGAAACTGCACTTTTACGCCGAAGCAACCTGGTGTGCCTACTTATCAATTCCCAGTAAATTTATAGAAACCAATAAAAGGGTACGGCAAATCGGCAATGTAGCACTCTGCATTGAGCAAGAGATTCGCACACCATGTGATTGACAAATCTGTTGCAGAAATGCAGCAAAGCAGGAACTAGTTGATGTACAAGTGTACGCTTGGCTTGATTAAGCAACAAGCTCACTGCGGTCCAGAGCAAACTAATCCACGGATACGGAGTGCAATGCAGAGCAAGACGGCGTTGAAAAAAGAATGGTAGCCGGAAAGAGCAGGCCGTGTGCTTCACTCTCACCTTTGAGGAAGAAGCTGTGCTTGGAGAAGGTGTTGTTGGCGCAGGCGTCGCAGTAGACGGAGCCGACGACGGTGATGTTGCTGGACTTCCTGGCCTCGGCCCCGCCGCCCAAGAACGACACCACCACCGCCGCCGCCACCAGCAGCAGCGCCATGAACGACGACGCGGCGGGAGCTCTGCAGTCCCTCGCCATTGCCGCCACGGGATCAGGTAGCTGGCTGGCTAGCAAGCAATGGGGATGAGGTTGGGGGAGAGGGGAGCGAGGCTAGAAGAGGCTACGATGGAAGAGAACAAATGCATGTGAACCGGCTTGGACTGGCGCGGAGACATGGAGAAGCCCGTCAAGCACTAGCTGCTACTGCGCTTGTGGTGCTGTGGTCTCTTCTTACTTTTTTTGTTTGCCTTTTTCTCTTTTTTGCTCACCGGAGATTGGGGACGGATGCAGCCATGCACGCTCTGCATGCATGCACGTGATTGGGACTATGGGAGGGACCAGGTGTATGCGGTTAGAGCCGTCATATGTTCCGGTGCAAGATAATCGCTGGAGTTGAGTACATCTGCCTGCTGACCCGGTAGATCGACCTCGGATCGTATCCAGTGCACCAGTGCTTGTTGGCACATTTCGAAATGTTCCAAAAAATATACATAAAAAATTGAGCACATTCACAAAATATCAATGTTTATTGTCGCAAAATTTTAAATCAAATATTGTTCGAGATACAAAAATGATAAATCTGACATTAGTGTGATAATGGGTCAAATCTAAAGCCCAATTTATGTTGCATACTATACGGTGTTAAATTTGTTATCTTTGTACCTCGAGCAATGTTTAAAATTTTGCGACAACAAAATGAGATCCGTGGGCACTAGCACCCAGGACATATTTTTATAGAAAAAGCCACCCGGGTGAGATCTGGTAACTCACTGCCGACGAGAGTTGAACCCCGGTCTGCAAGCAAACACCATCGTGTCCTTTTTTTCTCAAATATGCACGAGCGTGCATACTTTATATTAAAGATAATGGGGAAAGAGCCCCTCCACGTTGGCGTTACAATTTACATGGACCCAACTCTACAGCTACGCCACCCCACTCCATGGCGATATTCTGGTAGTTACATTCTCGCACTCGCCCGCCCTAGCACTTCCCCAATGGACCCATCGCCCTTTAGGATCCCTGCCATCTTCCATGCTCTCCCCTCTCCTTCAATCCTGGCAAGGACTTGCTCTACCGAAGGTGTACATCCATCGAACACAATAGTGTTTCGGTGCTTCCATAGCTCCCACATCACAAGGATGACCGTCGCACGCGCATCCTGAAGGAAATATGCCCTAGAGGCAATAATAAAGTTGTTATTTATATTTCCTTATATCATGATAAATGTTTATTATTCATGCTAGAATTGCATTAACCGGAAACTTAGTACATGTGTGAATACATAGACAAACAGAGTGTCACTAGTATGCCTCTACTTGACTAGCTCGTTGAATCAAAGATGGTTAAGTTTCCTAGCCATAGACATGAGTTGTCATTTGATTAACGGGATCACATCATTAGAGAATGATGTGATTGACTTGACCCATTCCGTTAGCTTAGCACTTGATCGTTTAGTATGTTGCTATTGCTTTCTTCATAACTTATACATGTTCCTATGACTATGAGATTATGCAACTCCCGAATACCGGAGGAACACTTTGTGTGCTACCAAACGTCACAACTTAACTGGATGATTATAAAGGTGCTCTACAGGTGTCTCCGATGGTACTTGTTGAGTTGGCATAGATCGAGATTAGGATTTGTCACTCCGATTGTCGGAGAGGTATCTCTGGGCCCTCTCGGTAATGCACATCATTATAAGCCTTGCAAGCAATGTGACTAATGAGTTAGTTGCGGGATGATGCATTACGAAACGAGTAAAGAGACTTGCCGGTAACGACATTGAACTAGGTATTGAGATACTGACGATCGAATCTCGGGCAAGTAACATACCGATGACAAAGGGAACAACGTATGTTGTTATCCGGTTTGACCGATAAAGATCTTCGTAGAATATGTGGGAGCCAATATGAACATCCAGGTTCCGCTATTGGTTATTGACCGGAGATGCGTCTCGGTCATGTCTACATAGTTCTCGAACCCGTAGGGTCCGCACGCTTAAAGTTCGGTGACGATCGGTATTATGAGTTTATGTGTTTTGATGTACCAAAGGTAGTTCGGAGTCCCGGATATGATCACGGACATGACGAGGAGTCTCGAAATGGTCAAGACATAAAGATTGATATATTGGACGGCTATATTCGGACACCGGAAGTGTTCCGGGTGATTTCGGAGAAAACCGGAGTGCCGGAGGGTTACCGGAACCCCCCTCCCCCCCTGGGGGGGAGATTGGGCCTACATGGGCCATAGGGAAGAGGGGAGGCAGTCCACAAGGGGCAGCCGCGCCCCCTCCCTATAGGTAGTCCGAATTGGACTAGGGAAGGGGGCGCCCCCCCCCTTTCCTTCTCCTCTTCCTCTCCTTTCCCTCTTTCCCCTTCTCCTCCTAGTTGGACTAGGAAAGAAGGAATCCTACTCCCACTAGGAGGAGGATTCCTCCCCTCCTTGGCGCGCCCTAGGGCCGGCCGGCCTCACCCCTTGCTCCTTTATATACGGGGGCAGGGGCACCCAAGAAGATACAAGTTGATCATTGATCTCTTAGCCGTGTGCGGTGCCCCCCTCCACCATAATCCACCTCGGTCATATCGTTGCAGTGCTTAGGCGAAGCCCTGCGTTGGTAGGTTCATCATCACCGTCATCACGCCGTCGTGCTGATGAAGCTCTCCCTCGACACTCAGCTGGATCAAGAGTTCGTGGGACGTCACCGAACCGAACGTGTGCAGATCGTGGAGGTGACGTACTTTCGGTACTAGGATCGGTCGGATCGTGAAGACGTATGACTACATCAACCGCGTTGTCATAACACTTTCGCTTATGGTCTACGAGGGTACGTAGACAACACTCTCCCGTCTCGTTGCAATGCATCACCATGATCTTGCGTGTGCGTAGGATTTTTTTGAAATTACTACGTTCCCCAACAGTGGCATCCGAGCCAGGTTTATGCGTAGATGTTATATGCATGAGTAGAACACAAGTGAATTGTGGGCGATAATAGTTACCAGCATGTCATACTTTGATTCGGCGGTATTGTTGGATGAAGCGGCCCAGACCGACATTACGCGTACGCTTACGCGAGACTGGTTCTACCGACGTGCTTCGCACACAGATGGCTGGCGGGTGTCAGTTTCTCCAACTTTAGTTGAATCGAGTGTGGCTACGCCCAGTCCTTGTTGAAGGTTAAAACAGCACATACTTGACGAAAAATCATTGTGGTTTTGATGCGTAGGTAAGAATGATTCTTGCTCAGCCCGTAGCAGCCATGTAAAACTTGCAACAACAAAGTAGAGGACGTCTAACTTGTTTTTGCAGGGCATGTTGTGATGTGATATGGTCAAGACATGATGCTAAACTTTATTGTATGAGATGATCATGTTTTGTAACACAGTTATCGGCAACTAGCAGGAGCCATATGGTTGTCGCTTTATTGTATGAAATTCAATTGCCATGTAATTGCTTTACTTTATTACTAAGCGGTAGCGATAGTCATAGAAGCAATAGTTGGCGAGACGACAACGATGCTACGATCGAGATCAAGGTGTCGCGCCGGTGACGATGGTGATCATGACGGTGCTTTGGAGATGGAGATAAAAGGCACAAGATGATGATGGCCATATCATATCACTTATATTGATTGCATTTGATGTTTATCCTTTATGCATCTTATTTTGCTTAGTTCGGCAGTAGCATTATAAGATGATCTCTCACTAAATTTCAAGGTACAAGTGTTCTCCCTGAGTATGCACCGTTGCGAAAGTTCGTCGTGCCGAGACACCACGTGATGATCGGGTGTGATAAGCTCTACGTTCACATACAATGGGTGCAAGCCAGTGTTGTGCACGCAGAATACTCGGGTTAAACTTGACGAGCCTAGCATATGCAGATATGGCCTCGGAACACTGAGACCAAAAGGTCGAGCGTGAATCATATAGTAGATATGATCAACATAGTGATGTTCACCATTGAAAACTACTCCATCTCACGTGATGATCGGACATGGTTTAGTTGATTTGGATCACGTGCCCATTTAGATGATTAGAGGGATGTCTATCTAAGTGGGAGTTCTTAAGTAATATGATTAATTGAACTTTAATTTATCATGAACTTAGTAGCTGATAGTATTTTGCATGTCTATGTTGTTGTAGATCAATGGCTCGTGCTACTGTTCCTTTGAATTTTAATGCGTTCCTAGAGAAAGCTAAGTTGAAAGATGTAGCAATGACGTGGACTAGGTCTGTGATCTGAGGATTATCCTCATTGCTGCACAGAAGAATTACGTCCTGGAAGCACTGCTAGGTGCCAAACCCGCTAAAGGAGCAACACCAGATGTAATGAACGTCTGGCAGAGTGTCGGGGGTTGGGTGCGACATATGCCAAGGGATGGCTTATCATGGTGGGAGCGAGTAGAACGTCGCCGGTGCCTGGAAACGGGATGAGGCGTAGACACGAACACCGGCGTACTTTACCCAGGTTCGGGGCTCTCCTAGGAGATAACACCCCTAGTCCTGCTCTGCGTGGTCTCCGCATGATCACTAAGGCACTAGTGAGTACAATGGTGCTCCTCGAGCTGTATGCTAGAGGTAGAAGAAGGCAAGGCTAGCTCTCCTCTTCCCCTAGGTGCTGGTCTAATTCTAACAGGTCGGAACCCTTTGCATGGGTGCCCTGGGGGTTTATATAGGCCTACCCCCCAGGGGTACAATGGTAATCTGGCCGGGTTCAGGACCCACCCGTCAGTCTCTCTGGCCGCTGGCTTCTCCGCCGGCTGCTGGGGCCCGCCGCTTGGTGGGTCCCGCCGGCTGGTCTGGTACGGAGCCGACAGGCCCCCCCTGCTCGCGGGTCTTGCCGGCTGCTGATCATTGTAGCCGTGATGCTAATGACGCAGGCTTGGTCAGGGGAGCGTGTCTACAGTCCCGCCGCCTGGTGGGGATCACTGTAGCCACTCCGGGTCTTATCTGGTTAATGGCGAATGGGCCCCGAGGAAGGAACGGGCCGCCTGCTGGGAGCCGGCCTCCCTCGGGTCCGACTGGTGAGGCTCCCGCCGTCTTCCGGGCTCTCGCTGACCGGTAGGGCCAGCCGTCTTTGGGCCGTACCGACAGACGGTCATGGGAGCAGGGCATCGCCTGACAGGAGTGATGTCGGGGGTGGAGTGGCAACAGTGCCGCACCGGGCGGAGATCTCCGCCTGTACGGAGCACTGTGGCCATGCCCGGCCCTGGATTCGGGGGTGATGGGCTGCACTGTAGCCTCATCATGCCTTGTCTTCTTTATGGGGCGCGGACTCTGAGGGCGCTGTGGGCTGTCTGTTAGGAGTCGGCCTCTATGGAGGCCGCCTGCTAGGAGTCGGCCCGTATCGGGGCCGCCTTCCTGAGCAGGGCCGTCTTCTGGCAGTCGGTCATTCGGCCATCCGGCCGCCAGAAGGTGGAGACCTATCTTGACGTCCTGAGGGGCACAGCCGGCCCCAATGTCTTGAAAGGTTCGGGGGCTCGGGTCAGGCTACCCATGGCCCATTACTCCGACAGTAGTCCCCGAAACTGGTGAGGAGCCGCGGCTGAGGAGCCGGGGAGCCTCATCAGTTTCCTCCTCCGGGTGCTCTGAAGGAAGCTTCATCCGACTTCTGGGAAGCCGGTCGGCTGGAGTCGGGTACGTCTAGTCGGATCTTTCTGGAATTTCGAATGCATCGGCGGGAACCAGGTGGCGTGCTTGCTAAGCTTCTCGGCCCGCCGACCGTCGCGGGCGTGCCACATGGCGCCAGCCAGCCGGGTCGGCCTGCCAGCCCACGCGCGTGATGGGACGCGACCGCAGGATGGGCCCGCCACCATCGGGCGTCGGCATGCGAGCGGATCAGCTGCGGCCGAGGCGGGCGGTTGGGTTTCCCCGCGGAGTTACTGCGCGCAGTAACTCGCGCGGTAAAGGTGGGAACGTGGGGTCGTGGGCACAGTTAATCCCACGATCCCACGCCCGCCCCCTTGGCTTCATAGCCCGTAGGCTATAAGTAGGTAGGGGGTGGGGGCGGTGAAGCACGCGCGTCCCTCCACCCCATCCTACCTCCTTCTTCTTCCTCTCGCCGCAGCGCCCCCGAGCCCCGCTGAAGCACTGCCGCAGTAGATCTCCGCCGAGCTCGTTCGCCCAAGCCCTCTTTGCTCCGCTCCATTCTCAGCTCCCTCGCCGCGCCCCTTCTCTGTCGAGCTCTCCATGGCGCGCAAGCGAGGAGGCGACTGGGACGGGTCCAACGTCAATGAGGACCACATCACCTTCCTCCGCGAGACGCGGCGTCTTACCGGCGCGGGCTACGTGAAGGCACGCGTGCCGCCGGAGGGGGAGATCTCGCCGGTGTCGGGGGAGGGCAAGCGGGTCGTCTTCCGCTCGCACTTCATCCGCGGCTTCGGCCTACCGGCGAGCGGCTTCCTCCGCTCGTTTCTCGAATTCTACCACCTCCAGCCTCATCATCTCGCGCCCAACACCGTGATGCTCCTAGCCGCCTTCGTCACGCTGTGCGAAGGTTATCTTGGCATCCTCCCCACCATCGAGCTGTGGGGAGCCTTCTTCTACACCAAGTTGGGCACCTCCGTCCGAGAGGTGGCTGCCCAGTGCGGTGCCTTCATCGCAGTTCACCGGCCGTCGCCGAAGAACGCCTTCCCCACCATCAAGCTGTCACAGTCGGTCAAAATGTGGCAGCAATCTTACTTCTACGTGGAGAACGTGGACCCGGCCGTCGACTTCCTCAACCTGCCGGCTTATGTAGCCAGCCCGCCTGCCGAGCCTCGGGCCAGCTGGGCCTACAAGCCGAAACTGGTGTCAGCAGACGGCGCCGCCGCCATCCAGCGGCTCCGGGAGCTGACCGCAACCGAAGGCCTCAAGGCGTCCGACTTGCTGGTCGCCTTCGTCGAGCGCCGGGTTCTCCCGCTCCAAGGCCGGCCGCACCTGATTAGCCGGATGAGCGGGCATCGCGACCCATGCCGGCTGAGCACCAAGGAGATGCCGGCTGCTGAGGTCGCCAACTTGGTGAACGAGATCTCCGGCCTCAAGCTGGAGGGGTCTTGGAGTTTCGGCAAAAGGCCGTATTCCCGTGCCGATCCGCCGCCTGCGGTAAGTTTCCAATTCTTTCTTCCTGGACACTCGTCCTGGTCTCGATCTTGGTCTTGATCAGCCGACCTCTTGCCGCTTGAAACAAATCTACATGTCGGACGCCACGGCCGCCGTCGTAGGGGCAGGTGGCGACTACCTGCCGGACCGGGCGGTAAGCGATGTGGACGACCCACCCCGACTTGGGGGCGGCCGCCTTGGAGTGACACCGCAACGGGCGGCGTCTACGAAGCAGGCAGCTCTGAGGAAGGCGGCATCGAGACCTGGCCTGACGACGACAAGGAGGAAGAAGAGCGGCGTCCAGCACGGGGCGCCGGCAAGGCAGACGCGGGCCAATCTGTCGAGCCGGCTGCTCGAGGCGGCACGCGCAAGCGTAAGCAAGGCGCCGTCTTGTTCGGCAGCGCGCCGAAGAAGGCCAAAAATCCAACCATCGCGACCAGGCGGATGGAGGCCGCAGCGAAGGCGGCCTAGTACCAGAAGCTCCCAAAGGCGCCTCCTATGGTGTCGGCGTAAATATCTTTCCCTTGCGGTCTTCTTTCTCGTTGATTGCTTCTGAACTTCCTTTGTTTTATTTTCTTGATTTTAGGGCTCCGTTCTCTCTCGAGAAGTCGGCCGCCGCCTCCATCGTTGGGTCGGCGGAGACCTCTTCCACCACCTGGCGGATCGATCCGGCCGCCGACCTCCGGGAGGCGACGGAGCGAAACGCGTGCGAGGCGCGCGAGCAGGAGGCCGCCCGCCTGGAGAAGGCGGAGGCGGACAAGGCGGAGGCTGCCGCTTTGAAGAAGCTGGCGGAGGCCGAGGCTGCTGCCGCGGCGAAGAAGCAGGCCGAGGAAGCCGCGCGTCATCAGTCGGCGATATTCGTCACCCTCCTGAACTCCGCGCCGCCGCCACCAGAATTCGCGGCGCCGACTTGGGGAGCCGGCGACGAGAACCCGGTCATGGAGAGGGACGGCGCCGATGTCGTTATGCCAGACGTAATCGTGCCCCAGCCGCCGCCTTCTAAGGAGGCGCGAGACAAGCAGCCGGCTGATCCACCGGCGCCGCCAGCCGGAGACGAGATGGCGACGGACCCAACTCCTGAGGTTCGCACCCCGACGCGCCGCCGGCTTGCAAGGGCGGCTTCTGCGCCATGCCCGGAGGAGACCGCCGCCGCGAGCTCGTCAATCCCGGACGCCGAGGCGACCAGCGCCGTGCCCACTGGGTGGGTGCGGGGAGGCGGGACGGGCCCTTTGAACACGGCGATCCTAGACGTCCAAGCCAAGCTTCAGGCCGAGGCCGACGCTCTTAAGCGTTGCAACAATGCGTTCTTGGAGTCGCGAGCCGCCGTTCGGGTATATTTCTTGCTTCTTAGATTTTTATGCTTCTTCGTGGGGGCGCGCCAGCGCACCCACTGGGTGTAGTCCCCGAGTTTCGGGCCGGCTACTGAGGAGGCGGCTCGGAACTTTAACTGGCAAGCTCCAAGTACTAACATTATCTGATATCTTCATTGCAGGAATATCACAACCTCCGTGCGACCGTCTTCAACTCCAAGGTTCAGGAGCTAACTCAACGGACCGCCGACTTGTCGGAAAGCCGGAGTAAGTCTTTGTTTCTTTCTCTGCAGGGGCGCGCTGGCGCACCCGTGGGCTGTAGTCCCCGAGATTCGGGCCGACTGCTGAGCAGTCGAGCCGGATCTTCCTGGCGACTGTTCTTCTTTTCGTTGATATTGATGACTTCTTTCTCTACAGGGGCGCGCTGGCGCACCCGCGGGCTGTAGTCCCCGAGATTCGGGCCGACTGCTGAGCAGTCGGGCCGGATCTTCCTGGCAACTATATCTCTCTTTGTTGATTGTTGATGTGCTTTCCTTTTTTCCCTCTCCTTCAGAGGCCAACGCTGCCCTGCAGCAGCAGCTGGGTGAAGCCAACACCGTGTTGCGTGCCAAGGAGGCGATTGCAACAAGGTGACCGAGGAGCGTGACCGGCTGGTCACGCAACTAGCGGAACAGGTGGATCTTCTCAAGAAGGCCTAGAAGGAGGCGGAGGACAAGGAGGCCAGTCTCCTAGCTGAGTTCGAGACCGAACGCTCCGCCTGGACCGACAAGGAGGCGATGCTGACTGCCGGCTTCGGCGAGGTTGAAGACATGGTTGATGGTGAGATTCCCTCTTTACTCTTTCTTCGAGACGCCGTCTTCTGATCTGGCCGGTTTCTTGCTTCTAACTTTGGCTTTTTGGATTTCTGTTTGAGCAGACTTCTTCCCCGGTCACTCCGTTGCCGCCAATCGGGCCATCTAGGCTGATCGCGAAGGGCGGAGGGTGGAAGGTGCAGAGATTGCTGCCGACGCCCCTCGAAACCTCAGCGAGCAGCTTCTCAGCATCCAGGCCCGTCTCCAGCCGGCTCATTGGATGTTGCGCCGTCTTCAACGTGTCGGCGCCCAGGCGATCGCCGCCCTGTGGCCGGACATGCCGGCACCGTGCACTCCCAGTCGGACTGTCGACTGGCTGGAGGTGGCAACCGACCGTCTTAAGGCCTGGAAGGGCTCCTCGGCCCGGGCTAGAGCACGTCGGGCCTTGGAGTTCGTCAAGGCATGGTACCCTGGGCTAAATCTAGCCCAGTTGACCACGTTTCGACTGGAGGCCCAGGAGGAGCTGGCGGCGGTGGAGGATGATCTCGTCAAGCGGGCGGTGACAATCGCCTAGTACACCAACACCAGCATCTTCATCCCGGAGCGGGCCGAGAACGGTGCCGAGGCGCCACCAGAGTGGTTCGGGCTGAACCCAGAAGACGGCGAGGACTCGGCCGAGGTGATCGACTCCAGCGGCGAGGAAGAAGACGAGGAGGAGGAGTAAGGTGAAGAGGAGGCACCAGAGGTCGGAGCAGACGGCCAGTCTCAGCTCGACCGCGCCTCCAGCAACGAGCCACGCCCGAGCGAGCCGGCTGCTACTGAAGTCGGCCAAGCGAAGACTGACCAGCCGGCCGCTCCACCAACCGACACTACCGGCTCCACCGCTCCACCAAACCCATCTGCTGCTCCCTAGGCCGCTAGTTTACCTTTTGTTTTACCTGCTTACCAGTCTCGACGAACTTGTTAGCTTTGCACAATTCCACCCGCGGGGTGTATCTCAAACTTCCGTTGAATGTCGGCCAGGGGCCTTTTTGCTATGTAAATATTTTTCCGAGTTCTATCTTTCCTTGCTTTCTGCTCTTTGGCTTTTTTCCTTTGCCGCCTTCCCTTGGTTGCCGTCTTGCCAGCCGAACATCCGCTCTGCGGACTGTGGCTGGGTCAAGTACTTAGCCGCTTCCGGGGAGGCAAGTACTTAGCCGTTTTAGAGTTCTTTAGCAAGTTAAGTAGAAGTCGGCCGGCTGCTCAACAGTCGGTCGGCAAGGTGGGAAGCCGGCTTGGACTATGTGCATACTTTGGATCCTTAGCAATTTTTCATGCAGACACCCTTTCTGCCTTAACTCCTGCCGACCGAACAGTTGCTCTGCGAACTGTGGCTTCTGGCAGGAGAAAGCTTAAGTGCCAATACATTACTTGTCCGGCTGCAGGAAGCATTACATAGTACAAGGAGGCGAGTCCCCGGGGCGACTGGTCGAACCCGGTGCCAGACCGACTAACAAAACAACACATTGATAGGCATAATATTTATCATATAGATAAAAGAGGGCAGTCCCCGAGCTCTTCTCGGGGGACCCGGAGTCTTCGTACTTAATACAAAAGTAAGTGTGGTACATACTGCATCAACTGTAAAACCTTCGAAGGAGGTTTGCGTTCCATGGTCGCTCCGTCTCCTTGCCGGGGTCGTCTCTTTTGCGTGCTCGAGGCTTCTGAGCATCGATCAGGTAGTAGGAGTCGTTGCCCAACACCTTGCTGATGATGAAGGGGCCTTCCCAAAGTGCCGAGAGCTTGTGCTGGCCGGCTGTTCGCTGGATCAGCTGGAGCACAAGGTCTCCCTCTTGGAAGGATCTTGGCTTGACCTTCCGGTTGTAGTATCGACGCAGGCTCTGCTGGTAGATGGCGGACCGACTGAGTGCCAACAGCCGGCCCTCTTCCAGCAGATCGACATCGTCTTCTCATGCTTCTTTTGCCTCCTCTTCGGTGTACATGGTGACTCGAGGGGAGTCGAATTCTATATCCGTCGGGATGACGGCTTCAGCACCGTAGACGAGGAAGAAATGCGTGAAGCCGGTTGACTTGTTCGGAGTTGTGCGCAGGCTCCAGAGGACGGCCGGCAGCTCATCGAGCCAACAGCCGGCCGAATGCTCCAGAGGCTCGACCAGTCGGGGCTTGATGGCGGACAAAATGAGGCTGTTTGCCCGCTCCACTTGGCCGTTTGACTGCGGATGGGCGACGGATGCTAAGTCCAGCCGGATGCCCAGCGTCGCGCAGAAACGGGCCAAGGCTCCTTTGGCAAAGTTTGTGCCATTGTCGGTGATGATGTTGTGCGGTATGCCATACCAGATGGTGATGTTGGTGATGAAAGTCACAACAGTCGGACCATTCAATTTATTGATTGGTTTTGCTTTTATCCACTTGGTGAACTTGTCCACCGCGACAAGCAGATGAGTCATGCCGCCACGCGCCGTCTTGAATGGTCCCACCATGTCTAGGCCCCAGACGGCAAAGGGCTAGGCAATGGGGATAGTCTTAATTGCAGAAGCCGGCTGATGTGGCTTGGAGCGGAACTTCTGGCACCCTTTGCATTTCTGGACCAAATCTTTGGCGTCCTCTAGAGCAGTCGGCCAGAAAAACTGTGGCGAAAAGCTTTGGCCACGAGTGCTCTTGAAGCCGCGTGGTGGCCACACTCGCCTTGATGGATATCTTTGAGGATTGCTTGGCCTTTCTCCGGCTCTACGCAGCGCGGGTAAACACCAGTAACACTACGCCTCACAAGTTCTCTGTTGACCACGGTGTATGCTGCTGCTCGGCGTCGCACTTGCCGGGCCGAGATCTCATCAGTCGGCAGCTCTTTATTTACCAGAAAGTTGAGGATGGGCTGGGCCCATGAAGGTGCCGCAATTTCTTCAACTGCTAGGACTGCTACTTGCACGAGGGCGGTTGGGCCAGGAGGCGGCGGGTTGGAGTCGGCTGCCGCTTGCTGAGTTGATGAAGTCCCCGGGCCGACTGTTGCAGTCCCCGGGCCGGGCTCTAAAGTCCCCGGGCCGGGTGCGGCTGCTGCAGTCCCCGGGTCGCCTGCCGAATCCCCCGTGCCGGCTGCTGGGGTCCTCGAGTCGGATCCGACTGCTTCAGGAGGAGCCGGCACAAAGATGGAATCCGACTCTGGCGATGGCTTGATGGACGGCTTAAGGAGGCGTTGTAGGGCGACACCTGCTGGTATAGCTTGCCGGGTGGAGCCAATCCGTGCCAAGGCATCAGCTTGCTCATTGTCATTTCGTGGCACATGGAGAAACTCGCACCCTTCAAAGTATCCACTCAGTTGCTGTACGAGGAAGCGGTAGCTCGCCATGTTTGCATCCTTGGCGTCCCAATCACCTGACGACTGTTGGACCACCAAGTCAGAATCTCCATAACACAGGATCCGGCGACTGCCGAGTTCCTTGGCAAGCCGGAGCCCATGAATGAGTGCTTCGTACTCAGCAACGTTGTTGGAGGCGGCAAAGTGAATTTGCAGCGCATATCTGAGCTTGTCGCCTTTGGGAGAGGTGAGGACGATGCCGGCTCCCAAACCGGTGCGCATCTTGGAACCATCGAAGTGCATTCGCCAATGGGTGGAGTCAGGCGCTGGCGGCAGGTACTGGGTCTCGGCCCAGTCGACGAGGAAGTCGGCCAGCGCTTGTGACTTGATGGCGGTGCGAGGCTGGTAGTAGATGGTGTAGGGGGCCAAACCTATGGCCCATTTGGCCACTCGGCCTGAGGCGTCTCGGCTTCCAATGATCTCAGCAAGGGAAGCAGTGCAAACCACAGTGATTGGGTGCTCTTGGAAGTATGGCTTCAGTTTCTTGGGGGCAAAGTGCACGCCGTAGCACATCTTCTGGTAGTGGGGGTAGTTTTGCTTGGAGGCGGACAGCACTTCACTCAGGTAATACACCGGTCTCTGGACTGGTAGTGCTTTGCCTTCTTCCTTGCGTTCCACCACTATGACTGTGCTGACCACCCGGCTGGTAGCGGTGATGTAGAGGAGCATGGGCTCCTTAGGAGTCGGAGCCGCTAGAACATGCGGAGTGGTCAACATCTTCTTGAGCTGGAAAAAAGCTTCATCCGCCTTGTCGTTCCACTCGAAAAAAGTGGTCTTCTTCATGAGCTGGTACAGGGGAAGAGCCTTCTCGCCCAGCCGACTGATGAAACGGCTAATGGATGCCAAGCAGCCGGTGAATTTTTGCACGTCCAGCAGTCGGGCGGGCACTTCCATCCTCTCGATGGCCTTCATCTTCACAGGGTTGCACTCTATGCCGCGCTCTGAAACCAGAAAACCAAGAAGCTGCCCGGCTGTTACTCCAAAGACGCATTTCTCCGGGTTGAGCTTGATCTAAAATCGGCGCAAGTTCTCAAAGGTTTCCTTGAGGTCTTCTAGCAGCGTTCCACGCTTCTCTGTCTTCACCACAACATCGTCCACATAGACATGGGCGTTTCTGCCGAGTTGCTTAAGGAGACACTTCTGCATGCATCGATGAAAAGTGGCGCCAGCGTTCCTCAAGCCGAACGTCGTGGTTAGGTAGCAGAAGGTTCCAAATGGCATGATGAAGGCGGTCTTCAGCCTGTCGGCCGGGTTCAGCTTGATCTGGTGGTATCCTGAGTATGTGTCCAAAAAGCACAACATCTCGCATCCGGCTGTGGAGTCAATCACTTGGTCGATTCTTGGCAGAGCAAATGGGTCTTTGGGGCACGCCTTGTTGAGGCTGGTATAATCAATACACATGCGCCACTGCTTGTTCTTCTTCAGCACTAGGACCGGGTTGGCTAACCATTCTGGAAAGAACACTTCCATGATGAAGCCGGCTGCTAGAAGCCGGGCTATCTCTTCTCCAACGACTCTTCTCTTCTCCTCCGACAGGCGGTGCAAGGGCTGCCTGACTGGCTTGGCATCTGACCGGACGTGTAGCTTGTGCTCGGCTAATTCCGCCGGAACGCCCGGCATGTCCTTGGGAGACCATGCAAAGATGTCCCAATTCTCACGGAGGAAATCGACGAGCTCGCCTTCCTATTTGCTGTCAAGGTTTGCACCTATGACAGCGTACCTCTCCGGGTACTCCGGGTCTAAGGGTATCTTCTTGGTTTCCTTTGCTGGCTTGAACGAGCCCTCAGCTTCCGACTCCTTGGGGTTGGATGACATTTCCGGCTGCTTGCCGGCCATGGCCACCACCCAGTCAAGGAGTCACTTCTCGGCCGCGATCGCGAGGGACTCGGCTAACCGGCTGCTCTCTGCTGCGCAGGCGGACGACTTCTTGTAGTCTCCTGCTATGGTCAGGATTCCCTTGGAGCTCGGCATCTTCATCTTCAGGTAAGCATAGTGGGGGACCGCCATAAACTTGGCCAGGGCAGGCCGGCCAAGCAGCGCATGATAGGGGCTTTCAAGGTCCACCACCTCAAACCAGACTGGCTCTCGGCGGAAATGATTTTTGTCCCCAAAGAGGACGTCTATCTGAGTCTTGCCGATTGGTGAGCAGGAAAGGCCTGGAACGATGCCATGGAAAACAGTCCGGCTGGGCTGAAGATGTCTCTGCTTGATCCCCAACTTCTCCATGGTATCTTTGTACAGGACGTTGATGCTGCTGCCGCCATCTATCAGGACTCGGGAGAAGCGAGCAGCTCATCTCTCTGTGGCAAAGGTGGCATCCAACACCAGAGCATAGGAGCCGGGACTGGGCATCACCTCCGGGTGGTCGGCTCTGCTCCAGCTGATGGGCTTCTCCGACCAATGCATGAATTCAGGGGCCTCTGATGCCACTGCGTTTACTTCTTGTTGCTGCTGCCGCCTACCGCGCATGTCGTCGGCCACGTTGGTGAACACGACGTAAGCTTCGTGCTCCTTAGGGTATTCATCTTGTATCGCGCCGACCGGCCGGACCGCCGGCTGCTGAGGAGGAGGAGGCGGCGGGCCGGCAGGTGGGGGAGGCTGGAGTCCGTCACCCTTGGCGATCCTGGTGAGGCAGTGACACTTCCGAGTGGTGTGGTTGGACGGCTTCGCGCCGCTGTGGAACTTGCAGGGTGCATCAAGGGTCTGCTCGTATGAGAAGGCGGGCAACCAGTTGGGCTTGCCGCCCTTTTGGCGCTTGGGGGGGGGCTTCCCTTCCGGCTGCTGATCCTCAACCGTTGCCACCTGCCGGCTCATGGAAGCTGGCTGCATGGCCTTGCGCTTGTTGTCGTTTGGTTGCTGTCACCGGCTGGTGTCACCAGCCGGTGTCCGCGGAGCTTGAGGGGCCACCTTGCCCGACGCATTAACTTGGATCTCCGCCTTCATGTAGGAGTCGGCCGTGGCATACTTGTCTGCTATGATCAGCAGTTCGTCGAGGGTTGCCGGCTCATCGCAGAGGAGCCTGTGCTTGAGGAGGGTGCCCTCTCGGCACCCGGCAGTGAAGTACTCGATGGCCTGCACCTCATGCACGCCCTCACAAGAGTTGCGCAGCTCGGCCCAGCGCGTGAGGTAGTCGCGAGTCGACTCGTTGGGGCCTTGGACGCACAAGGAGAGCTGGCGGGGCTTGGGCGGCCGCTTGTACGTGCTGGTGAAGTTGCGGACGAATGCTTCAGTGAAATCAACCCAGCTGTTGATGCTGCGGGGCTTCAGGCTGTTCAGCCATGTCCGGGCCATGCCCTGGAGCATCAGCGGTACGTACTTCACAGCAACGCGCTTGTTGCCGTTCGCGATGCTGACGGCTGTGGAGTAGTCGACCAGCCAGTCCTCCGGCTTCACGGAGCCGGTGTATTTGGGCGTATCTCTCGGGAGCGTGAACCCCTTGGGGAAAGGCTCATCTCGAATGCGGGGGCCAAGGCAAGGCGGACCCAGCTCATCATCTTCTTCTAGTGCCAAGGATCGATTGAGGCGATCGATCCAATGGCGGGCATCGTTGTCTCTGATTCCTTCTCGGCGGCTAAGGCAGTCGCCGAGCGACGGGTGATCAACAGGCGGCGGGGAAATGCGCCTCTCCCTGCGGGGGGAGGAGGCGGACAGTCGTCTCGTCGCTGCACTGCTCTTGGGTGACCGTCTTGGTCGCGCTCGATGGTGATGCGAGTCCGTCTGCGGCTAGCAGCCGGCTCCTTGTCTCTCCTATCGCGGGCACCACCAGTCGGCATCCGGGATGTCGCGCCTTGGTCTCGGCGAGGAGGCGGGTCGTTGTTCCGCCGGTTGGGCGCTTCAGCGCGGCACCCGGCCTCCTGCTGCTCAGCAGCCGCATCGAGGAGCCGCTGGACTCGCTCCGTCATGTGGTGACGCTCGTCGCCCTCGAGCTTGTCTAGCTCGTCTGCTTTCGCCTGGGCAGCTCGTATGTTCTCCGCAAGCGTGGCGTAGACGGGACGATCTGTCCCGAACATGCTGGTGATGGTCGCGCCACGCTGCCGGATTTTGCCAATGCGGCTAGGCCCACCAGGAGCTGGCGTGCCGCCGACGGCACGGTCCATCTCACGCTGGTAGGCCTCCGAAAGGCGTGTCATGCTGGCCAGCCGGTTGGCGCTCTCGACGAGCTAGACGCGGCGTGCCTCCAGCGTCTCGGCGTCAGCGTCTTCCGGGATGGGCGCAGTCAGATCTTGCATCGCTGCCTGCAACGGATCCTGGCCACCTCCGCCAGGGTGCTCACCGTGGCTGATGACGAGCACCTCCGTAACGGTGCTGCCACCGCTGTCCATGCGAGGAAGCGGCTCATCGTAGACCACCACGTTGGTGGGGAACGCGTCAAGTGACGCCGTGTCGGAGTCGACCAACATCGGGTTGGTGGAGCCAACCGACTCCAAGTCCACAGCAGGCTCGCTAGCGACGTGGAGCTGATCGAGGAGGCTCACGAGGCGGCTCTCGGGGCCATCGGGGCCCGCATCGGACGTGGGCTCGTCGGAGAGGCGAACCTCGCCGACAAGATCGGCGAGCTAGCTTGCTGTGCAGGCGACCTCCGTGCCGTGCAGCGCGTCGGTGCAGACGCCGTCTGGCGTGCCGGGCTGGCTGCGCTCGCCAGGGAGGAATAGGGTTCCCGTCCAGAGCATGTCTCCGGGAGACGGTGCACCCCGCCCCACGGTGGGCGCCAAATGTCGGGAGTTGGGTGCGACATATGCCAAGGGATGGCTTATCATGGTGGGAGCGAGTAGAACGTCGCCGGTGCTTGGAAGCGGGATGAGGCGTAGACACGAACGCCGGCGTACTTTACCCAGGTTCGGGGCTCTCCTAGGAGATAACACCCCTAGTCCTGCTCTGCGGGGTCTCCGCATGATCACTAAGGCACTAGTGAGTACAATGGTGCTCCTCGAGCTGTATGCTAGAGGTAGAAGAAGGCAAGGCTAGCTCTCCTCTTCCCCTAGGTGCTGGTCTAATTCTAACAGGTCGGAACCCTTTGCATGGGTGCCCTGGGGGTTTATATAGGCCTACCCCCCAGGGGTACAATGGTAATCTGGCCGGGTTCAGGACCCATCCGTCAGTCTCTCTGGCCGCCGGCTTCTCCGCCGGCTGCTGGGGCCCGCCGCTTGGTGGGTCCCGCCGGCTGGTCCGGTACGGAGCCGACAGGCCGCCCCCGCCGCTCGCGGGTCTTGCCGGCTGCTGATCACTGTAGCCATGATCCTAATGACGCAGGCTTGGTCGGGGGAACGTGGCTACAGTCCCGCCGCCTGGTGGGGGATCACTGTAGCCACTCCGGGTCTTATCTGGTTAATGGCGAATGGGCCCCGAGGAAGGAATGGGCCGCCTGCTGGGAGCCGGCCTCCCTCGGGTCCGACTGGTGAGGCTCCCGCGGTCTTCCGGGCTCTCGCTAACCGGTAGGGCCAGCCGTCTTTGGGCCGTACCGACAGACGGTCGTGGGAGCAGGGCATCGCCTGACAGGAGTGATGTCAGGGGCGGAGTGGCAACAGTGCCGCGCCGGGTGGAGATCTCCGCCTGTACGGAGCACTGTGGCCACGCCCGGCCCTGGATTCGGGGGTGATGGGCTGCACTATAGCCTCATCATTCCTTGTCTTCTTTATGGGGCACGGACTCTGAGGGCGCCGTGGGCTGACTGTTAGGAGTCGGCCTCTCTTGAGGCCGCCTGCTAGGAGTCGGCCCGTATCGGGGCCACCTTCCTGAGCATGGCCGTCTTCTGGCAGTCGGTCGTTCGGCCATCCGGCCGCCAGAAGGCGGAGACCTGTCTTGACGTCCTAAGGGGCGCAGCCGGCCCCGATGTCTTGAAAGGTTCGGGGGCTCGGGTCAGGCTACCCGTGGCCCATTACTCCGACACAGAGCAAAGCTGATGACTACTTGATAGTTCAGTGTGCCATGCTTTACGGCTTAGAACCGGGACTTCAACGACGTTTTGAACGTCATGGAGCATATGAGATGTTCCAGGAGTTGAAGTTAATATTTCAAGAAAATGCCCGGATTGAGAGTATGAAGTCTCCAATAAGTCCTACAGCTACAAAATGGAGGAGAATAGTTCTGTCAGTGAACATATACTCAAGATGTCTGGGTATAACAATCACTTGATTCAACTAGGAGTTAGTCTTCCTGATGATAGTGTCATTGACAGAATTCTTCAATCACTGCCACCAAGCTACAAGAGCTTCGTGATGAATTATAACATGCAAGGGATGGATAAGACAATTCCCGAGCTCTTTGCAATGCTAAAGGCTGCGGAGGTAGAAATCAAGAAGGAGCATCAAGTGTTGATGGTCAACAAGACCACCAGTTTCAAGAAAAAGGGTAAAGGGAAGAAGGGGAACTTCAAAAAGAACGGCAAGCAAGTTGCTGCTCAAGTGAAGAAGCCCAAGTCTGGACCTAAGCCTGAGACTGAGTGCTTCTACTGCAAAGGGACTGATCACTGGAAGCGGAACTGCCCCAAGTATTTGGCGGGTAAGAAGGATGGCAAGGTGAACAAAGGTATATGTGATATACATGTTATTGATGCGTACCTTACTAATGCTCGCAGTAGCACCTGGGTATTTGATACTGGTTCTGTTGCTAATATTTGCAACTCGAAACAGGGACTATGGATTAAGCGAAGATTGGCTAAGGACGAGGTGACGATGCGCGTGGGAAATGGTTCCAAAGTCGATGTGATCGCCATCGGCACACTACCTCTACATCTATCTTCGGGATTAGTTTTAGACCTGAATAATTGTTATTTGGTGCCGGCGTTGAGCATGAACATTATATCTGGATCTTGTTTGATGCGAGACGGTTATTCATTTAAATCAGAGAATAATGGTTGTTCTATTTATATGAGTAATATCTTTTATGGTCACGCACCCTTGAAGAGTGGTCTATTTTTGTTGAATCTCGATAGTAGTGACACAGATATTCATAATATTGAAGCCAAAAGATGCAGAGTTGATAATGATAGTGCACCATATTTGTGGCACTGCCGTTTGGGTCATATTGGTATAAAGCGCATGAAGAAACTCCATTCTGATGGATTTTTGGAATCACTTGATTATGAATCACTTGGTACTTGCGAACCATGCCTCATGGGCAAGATGACTAAAACTCCGTTCTCCGGAACAATGGAACGAGCAACAGATTTGTTGGAAATCATACATACTGGTGTATGTGGTCCGATGAATGTTGAGGCTCACGGCGGGTATCGTTATTTTCTCACCTTCACATATGATTTTAGCAGATATGGGTATATCTACTTGATGAAGCATAAGTCTGAAACATTTGAAAAGTTCAAAGAATTTCAGAGTGAAGTGGAAAATCATCGAACAAGAAAATAAAGTTTCTACGATCTGATCGTGGAGGAGAATATTTGAGTTACGAGTTTGGTCTTCATTTGAAACAATGCGGAATAGTTTCGCAACTCACACCACCCGGAACACCACAGCGTAATGGTGTGTCCGAATGTCGTAATCTTACTTTACTAGGTATGGTGCGATCTATGATGTCTCTTACTGATTTACCGCTATCGTTTTGGGGTTATGCTTTAGAGACGGTTGCATTCACATTAAATAGGGCACCATCTAACTCCGTTGAGACGACACCTTATGACCTGTGGTTTGGCAAGAAACCCAAGTTGTCATTTCTTAAAGTTTGGGGCTGCGATGCTTATGTGAAAAAGCTTCAACCTAATAAGCACGAACCCAAATCGGAGAAATGTGTCTTGATACGACTCCATCGTATCTAGTTTTCCAAACACTTTTGCCCTTGTTTTGGACTCTAACTTGCATGATTTGAATGGAACTAACCGGGACTGACGTTGTTTTCAGCAGTATTGCCATGGTGTTATTTTTGTGCATAAATAAAAGTTCTCAGAATGACCTAAAACTTCACGAAGAATATTTTTGGAATTTATAAAAAAATACTGGCGAAAGAATCAAGACAAGGGGGCCCACACCCTATCCACGAGGGTGGGGGCGCGCCCTTGCCTCATGGGCCCCCTGGTGCTCCACCGATCTCAACTCCTACTCTATATATTCATGTTCGGGGAGAAAAAAAATCAGAGAGAGGGATTCATCGCGTTTTACGATACGGAGCCGCCGCCAAGCCCTAATCTCTCTCGGGAGGGCTGATCTGGAGTCCGTTTGGGGCTCCGCAAAGGGGAATCCGTCGCCATCGTCATCATCAACCTTCCTCCATCACCAATTTCATGATGCTCACCGCCGTGCGTGAGTAATTCCATCGTAGGCTTGCTGGATGGTGATGGGTTGGATGAGATTTACCATGTAATCGAGTTAGTTTTGTTAGGGTTTGATCCCTAGTATCCATTATGTTCTGAGATTGATGTTGCTATGACTTTGCTATGCTTAATGCTTGTCACTAGGGCCCGAGTGCCATGATTTCAGATCTGAACCTATTATGTTTTCATGAATATATGTGAGTTCTTGATCCTGTCTTGCAAGTCAATAGTCACCTACTATGTGTTATGATCCGGTAACCCCGAAGTGACAATAATCGGGACCACTCCCGGTGATGATTGTAGTCTGAGGAGTTCATGTATTCACTAAGTGCTAATGCTTTGGTCTGGTACTCTATTAAAAGGAGGCCTTAATATCCCTTAGTTTCCAATAGGACCCTGCTGCCACGGGAGGGTAGGACAAAAGATGTCATACAAGTTCTTTTCCATAAGCACGTATGACTATATACGGAATACATGCCTACATTACATTGATGAATTGGAGCTAGTTCTGTGTCACCCTATGTTATAACTGTTGCATGAAGAATCGCATCCGACATAATTATCCATCACTGACCCAATGCCTACGAGCTTTTCACATATTGATCTTTGCTTAGTTACTTTACCGTTGCCACTGTTACAATTACTACAAAACTGCTACTGTTATTTTTGCCACCGTTACCGCTACTTCCATACTACTTTGTGACTAAATACTTTGCTGCAGATATTAAGTTATCCAGGTGTGGTTGAATTGACAACTCAACTGCTAATACTTGAGAATATTCTTTGGCTCCCTTGTGTCAAATCAATAAATTTGGGTTGAATACTCTACCCTCGAAAACTGTTGCGATCCCCTATACTTGTGGGTTATCAAGACTATTTTCTGGCGCCATTGCCGAGGAGCGTAGCTCTATTCTTTGAGTCACTTGGGATTTATATCTACTGGTCACTATGAGGAACTTGAAAGACGAGAAAACCAAGATTTATCCCTCAACTACGAGGGGAGGTAAGGAACTGCCATCTAGCTCTGCACTTGATTCTCCTTCTGTTTTGAGTAAACTTGCGACACCTAAACCTGCTTCTGCTATTAATTCTGATATGTCGCATGTTATTGATGATGCCACTTCTGCTATGCATGATACTTATGATGAAACTACTTCTATGCTTGATAATTGTGACGCCCCCGATTCAATCGTACACTAATCATGCATGCAAACGTGTACGATCAAGACCAGGGACTCACGGGAAGATATCACAACACAACTCTAAAAACATAAATAAGTCATACAAGCATCATAATACAAGCCAGGGGCCTCGAGGGCTCGAATACAAGTGCTCGATCATAGACGAGTCAGCGGAAGCAAAAATATCTGAGTACAGACATAAAGCAAACAAGGTGCCATAAGATGGCTAGCATAAACTGGGATACAGATCGAAAGAGGCGCAGGCCTCCTGCCTGGGATCCTCCTAAACTACTCCTGGTCGTCGTAAGCGGCCTGCACGTAGTAGTAGGCACCTCCGGTGTAGTAGGAGTCGTTGTTGACGGTGGCGTCTGGCTCCTGGGCTCCAGCATCTGGTTGTGACAACCAAGAAGAAAGGAAAAGGGAGAAAGGGGGAGCAAAGCAACCGTGAGTACTCATCCAAAGTACTCGCAAGCAAGGATCTACACTACGTATACATGGGTATCTATGTAAAGGGGCAATATCGGTGGACTGAACTGCAGAATGCCAGAATAAGAGGGGGATAGCTAGTCCTGTCGAAGACTACGCTTCTGACAGCCTCCATCTTGCAGCATGTAGAAGAGAGTAGATGGTAAGTTCACCAAGTAGCATCGTATAGCTTAATCCTACCCGGCGATCCCCTCCTCGTCGCCCTGTGAGAGAGTGATCACCGGGTTGTATCTGGCACTTGAAAGGGTGTGTTTTATTAAGTATCCGGTTCTACTTGTCATAATTAAGGTCAAGGTACAACTCCGGGTTGTCCTTTTACCGAGGGACACGGCTATTCGAAAGATAAACTTCCCTGTAGGGGTGCACCACATTACCCAACACGCTCGATCCCCTTTGGCCGGACACACTTTCCTGGGTGATGCCCGGCCTGGAAGATCAACACGTCGCAGCCCCACCTAGGTACAACAGAGAGGTCAGCACGCCGGTCTAAATCCTATGGCGCAGGGGTCTGGGCCCATCGCCCATTGCACACCTGCATGTTGCGAGGGCGGCCGGAAGCAGACCTAGCCTCCCTAATACAAGAGCGGGCATTCCAGTCCAATCCGGCGCGCGCCGCTCCGTCGTTGACGTCAAGAAGGCTTCGGCTGATACCACGACGTCGAGTGCCCATAACTGTTCCCGCGTAGTTGGTTAGTGCGTATAGGCCAGTGGCCAGACTCAGATCAAATACCAAGATCTCGTTAAGCGTGTTAATTGATGTAACCGCGGACGCCGACCAGGGCCAGGCCCACCTCTATCCTAGGTGGTCTCAACCTGCCCTATCGCTCCGCCACAAAGATCCACCCAGAGGGCCGTCAGGACAAAGGCCCTTTCAGCCCCAATCCGTGAATCACTCGCGCGTACTCTACGAGCCGACCCAACTTTAGTCACCACATGTATCATGTATAAAGTATATAGTATATACCCGTGATCACCTCCCGAGTGACCACAGCCCGATAGTATAGCATAGCAGACGGACAAGAATGTAGGGCCACTGATGGAAAACTAGCATCCTATACTAAGCATTTAGGATTGCAGGTAAGGTATCAACAACTGTAGCAACAATGACAGGCTATGCAACAGAATAGGATTAACCGAAAGCAGTAACATGCTACACTACTCTAATGCAAGCAGTAGAGAGAACAAATAGGCGATATCTGGTGATCAAGGGGGGGCTTTCCTGGTTGCTCTGGCAAGAAGGAAGGGTCGTCAACACCGTAGTCGAACTGGGGGTCGCCGGCAGTCTCGGGGTCTACCGGAAAGAAGTAACGAAGAGGGAACACAATAAATAACAGAGCAATCAAAGCAACACAAAGCATAACATGGCGATACGCGGTGCTAGGGGTGACCTAACGCAGGTATAGATGATACCGGCGAAGGGGGAAAACATCCGGGAAAGTATTCCCGGTGTTTCGCGTTTTCGAACAGACGGAAAAGTTCCATGTTTGCTATGCTAGGGATGTATGGCGGACGAACGGGCTGCGCATCCGGATTCGTCTCGTCGTTCTGAGCAACTTTCATGTACAAAGTATTTTCATCCGAGTTACGGATTATTTTATATCAATTTTTAAAGTTTTAATTCATTTTCTAATTTTTCTGGTTTTAATTTTAATTCGAAATTAAAAGAATAAAATGCTACGGGTACCCAGAGTTGTACCCAACAGAATGTACGTGTGGCTGGCAGGTGGGGTCAAGGGGGCTCCAGTCAGCATTTGACCAGCCAACTGTTGACTGGTCAACAGGGTCAAACAGGACCCACCTGCCATGGACTGGGTCAACCCAGTCAACAGTTTGACTGGTCAAACTAGACAAGGGACCCACATGTCATTGACTGACAACTAATTAACCTAGTTAATTAGTTTAATTAACAGATTAATTAGGTTAAGTTAATTAGGTTAATTAAACATAATTAATTAAGTTAATTAACTTAGTTAATTAATTAATTATTTAATATTTTCATTTATTATTATTATTTTTAAATTCTTTTCTTAATAAACGTTCTGGGGGCTGGGCCCCACGTGTCATTCGCCCAGGGGGCGATGCGAGTTAGCGGGCGCTGGGTGCGGGCGTAGCCCGAACGGGCGCGTGCCCGAGAGGGCGCGCAAGACGCACGCCGGCGCCGGCGGCGGGGCGCGGGCGACTGGACCCGGGCGAGGCCAGCGGGCGGCCGGTGGAGGCCGCGGGGCGCGCGCGGCCAACGGCCAGCAGCGACGCCAGGAGAGGGGCGAGGCCATGGCCGAGGTGGCCGGAGCAGGGGAGGCGGTGGTGCAAGGCGAGGTGGTCGCAGACGTGGCGGAGCGATGCAGCGACGAGGTTGGGGCAGCGAAGCCGCGGCGAGGCAGTGGCCGGAGCGGGCAGTGCCCGAGCGCGGGCGCGCGAGCGTGCGAGCGGACGTGGGGTGGCCGTGCGGGTGCGCAGCGGCAGGCGGAGGTACGCGCGGGCGATGGGGCGGCCGGGCGGCGTGCAGCGAGTGCCCGTACTAGGCGCGGCGATGAGCGAGGGCTAGGGGCGGTGAGCGTGGCCAGATGCGGCGTCGGGCGCGCGGTGCACGGCACGGGGGTCGAGCGCGTGCGCGGGGGAGGAAGAGAGGGGAAGGTGCGGTGCTCACGGCGGGGTCATAGGGTTCGGGGCAGTGGGGCGCGAGGAGGTCGACGGGGACGACGGCGACGTTGGGGAGGAAGTCCGGCGAGGTAGCGTTCTGGCGAATCGGCGGCGCGGTCTCGTGGAGGTCGTTCGGGGAGGAGGACGGGGATGGTGCACGTAGACAGGGAAGAGGATCGTGCCGAGGCGGCGTTGGTGACGACGAAGCGGCCCTCGGGCGGCGAGCGACGCCGACGACGGCGCAGCGTCGGGGCGGCGGCGTACGGCGATGGGAGTCGGGGCGGTTGGGCTCGATCCCGATCCAGGAGGGGATCGGGGGGTAAGTGGGTGGTGTCACTAGTGTGCGGTAGTGGCTAGGGTTCGGGGGAGTGGGGGAGAGGATAAGGGAGTGGGTGGGGCGCGGCTGGTTGCGCCAGGTGGGCCGGTCGGGCGGCCTGGAGGCCAGCTAGGCCACAACCCAGCAGGGAGGGTTTTCTCCTCTTTTTTTCTATTTTGTATTATCCTTTTCTTTTTATTTATTTTTTTATTCTAGAGCATTTTAGTATTTTCTAAAACAAGTGTTTGCTTCACAATAATTACCTATGTAATATTTGGCACTAACCAAACATTTTTGTTTTAATGTTTGAAAACTTTGGTTGTTTGACAAAAATTCAAATTTGAATTCAAATCGTTTTGAACTAACGTGAGATTAGCGGCAGTAACAGAGGTGACGTGGCATCTTAAGCAGAGGTTTACTGTAGCTTAATTATCCGGGCGTCACAATTCTCCTCCACTACAAGAAATCTCGTCCCGAGATTTAAGAGGTAGTGAAAGGGGGAAAGGTTTGGTAACGAATCTAGCGGTTCTTCTCATTCTGGCTTGCTCTTCTCGAAGAGGCCGATCCAATACATTGATGTCTTCATTTCTCCGCTTCAGGTCATCATAATGAAGTCGGCATCCTTTCTTCGAGAACTCCATCGTACTTACGAAAGAATAAAGGGTAGCTATTCCGGAAGAACGGTCCTCTGCAAGGTTGACTACCTGGTAGCTAATATTAGGGAAGGTGGCGGAAAGTAACTCTCGAGTGGAAACTTAAGAAATTATCGAGAGCAAAGTAAGAAGGTGCATCATAGAAGTTTCAAGCGCATAGGCAATCGTTCGTTGCCTGATACGGAATGTGAAAGGGGTTCAGAGCAATGGGAATAAGTATTGCGTCTCATACCAGAATAGATTACTATGAAGGTGGCCCGTGAATTACATACGAAATCAAGCGTGAGGAATAACTTTGGCAACAGGGGTGTACAGGAGAGTCAGGTTTCGATCCTGTGGAACTATGGGTTATGGGCCCACAAGCTTGTGGGAGGCTTCTCCAATTACTTAATGCTTTGCCTAATCATCCTCTCAAGAAAAATGAAATACTTGATATCTTTTATAATGGACTAACCGATGCTTCCAGAGACCACCTGGACAGTTGTGCTGGTTGTGTTTTCAGGGAAAGAACTGTTGATCAAGCTGAATTGCTATTGAATAATATGTTGAGTAATGAAAATAATTGGACATTCCTGAACCATCTCCTAAGACAACTCCGAAGAAAAGGGGTATTTTATTTCTCAGTCCTGAAGATATGCAAGAGGCAAAGAAATCTATGAAAGAAAAGGGTATTAAAGCTGAAGATGTTAAGAATTTACCACCTATTGAAGAAATACATGGTCTTGATAACCCGACACAGGTAGTAAAGGTAAATTCTCTCTATAGATTTGATGAAGGTGATATTCCTCGTTATAAGTCTGCTAGCCAATGCTTAGATGAGTTTGGTAATTTTATTGTTAAACAAGAAAACTCCAATGCTTATGTTGGTAGACAATTGAAACGTAATGCTTATATGATTGAACACTTGAGTGATTATATGTCTAGATTTAAAGGTGAACTTAAACTCATTAGTAAACATGCTTCTATGGTTACCACTCAAGTAGAACAAGTGCTTAAAGCTCAAAATGATTTGCTCAATGAATTAGATAATAAGAAACATGATAATGTTGTTAGAGTTATGACTAGAGGGGGTAAAATGACTCAGGAACCTTTGTATTCTGAGGGCCACCCTAAGAGAACTGAGCAGGATTCTCAGAGAACTAATGTTGATGCACCTAGTCCTTCTAAAAAGAAGAAAAAGAAAAATGATAGGACTTTGCATGCTTCTAGTGAACCTGTTGTAGACACACCTGAGAATCCCAATGATATTTCTATTTCTGATGTTGAAACACAATCTGGTGATGAACATGAACTTAGTGATAATGTTAATGATGATGTTCGTGTTGATGCTCAACCTAGCAATGACAATGATGTAGAGATTGAACCTGTTGTTGATCTTGATAACCCACAATCAAAGAATCAACGTTATGATAAGAGAGACTTCGTTGCTAGGAAGCACGGTAAAGAAAGAGAACCATGGGTTCAGAAACCCATGCCTTTTCCTCCTAAACCATCCAAGAAAAAGGATGATGAGGATTTTGAGCGTTTTGCTGAAATGATTAGACCTATCTTTTTGCGCATGCGTTTGACTGATATGCTTAAAATGAATCCTTATGCGAAGTATATGAAAGATATTGTTACTAATAAGAGAAAGATACCGGAAGCTGGAATTTCCACCATGCTTGCTAATTATACTTTTAAAGGTGGAATACCTAAGAAACTAGGAGATCCAGGAGTACCAACTATACCATGCTCCATTAAAACAAACTATGTTAAAAACTGCTTTATGTGATCTTGGAGCCGGTGTTAGTGTTATGCCTCTCTCTTTATATCGTAGACTTGATTTGAATAAGTTGACACCTACTGAAATATCTTTGCAAATGACCGATAAATCAACTGCTATACCTGTCGGTATTTGTGAGGATGTGCCTGTTGTGGTTGCAAACGTTACTATTTTAACAAACTTTGTTATTCTTGATATTCCCGAGGACGATAGTATGTCGATTATCCTTGGTAGACCCTTTTTGAATACTGCAGGGGCTGTTATTGATTGCAACAAAGGCAATGTCACTTTTCATGTTAATGTTAATGAGCATACGGTACACTTTCCGAGGAAACAACCTCAAGTCCACAGTATCAATTATATTGGAAAAATTCCACCGATTATTATCGGAGGTTTTGAATTTCCTCTTCGTACTGTCAAGAAGAAATATGATATTCTTATTGTTTGGGACGTGCATATCCCCGTTGAGGTAACCTAGTGCTATTCGAAAAATCTCCGGTTTCATGTGATTCGGAATGAGTTTGTTAACAAGACTTGATCAACCTTGTTAGTGGATTCCTTTTGATGAGCATGAGATGGATGAAGTTAGAAAGCACAACTCTCTGTACCCTCCCTTTACTTTCTGTTATTTAGATTAAATAAAGTAAAAATAGTATTTTCTGTCTGTTTTCTGAATTATCCTTGCAATAAAAAATACCCCAAAAATAAAAGTTCTCCAAATGCCCTGAAATTGAAATATGATTTTTTTCCTAGAATATTTAAGAATATTTGGCACTGAGAACACACCAGAGGGGGCAACCACCTGGCCACGAGGGTCCAGGGCACGCCCACCCCCCTGGGCGCGCCCCTGCCTCATGGGCCCCACGTGGCTCCCCTTCACTTATTCCAGCACCCACACACTTCGTCTTCCTCCAGAAAAAAATCCACACACAGCTCAAACTCATGTTCTAGCTCGTCTTGCTGCGATTTTTGATCTCCTTGCTCAAAGCTCCACTCACAAAACTACTTTGGGGGATTGTTCTTCGGTATGTGACTCCTCCAATGGTTCAATTAGTTTTTGTTCTAGTGCCTTATTTATTGCAAATTTTTGCTTCTTAGGTGACCCTGTTCTTGAGCTTGCATGTCAAATTTATATGGTCCCAAGTAGTTCTAATGCATGATATAGTCTCTAGGCACTTGTGGGAGTAGTTGCTATCAACTTTGTTGAGTTTGGTTCACTTTTATTTTGAGTCACTAAAAATTTCAAAAATGTTTCAGAGGAAGAAATATGTTTAGGAAAATGTACCAAGGTGGTTCCTCAAGGAAGCAAGGACCCAGGCCTGCAATACGCGAGCCGGACCATGAACCACCAAGAGAAGCTCAAGTGCGGCCTTGTGAATGGCCGTCAGAAAATTTCATGCTACAAGCAGGAACTAAGTATGAATTTGACGCATATGTGCGTAATGCTAAACTCGCGGGCTTCGTGTCAGATAAGTGCCCCCAACATTACTACCTAACTCACTCCTTTGTGAGGAGGTTTAAATTTACATCATCACGCAATTCTCACATGGTCCGGTTTGATCTTTATGATAAATCTTATACCATGGATTTAGAGGATTTTAATACTGCTTGTAAACTCCCGCAGTGGGGTAGTGCTAGTGAACCTCGTAAATCTGAATATAAAGACTTTCTTGCTAGTATAATTGTGGGGGAATCTAGGGAAATCACGCAAGCTACCATAGGGAGCATTCATTTTCCTGCTATACATTATTTTGCTCTCTTTATAGGTAGATGCATTAACGGCAAGGACGAGGCATGTCACATGTGCGTTACCGATCTTAGTGTTCTCAAGAGTGCTAGATAAACAATATAACTTGGGAGCTATTGTTGCACGAAGGTTGCATCATAACAGTATTAGCGGAGATTTGTTTGGTGGAATTTATGCAACCCGTTAGCTAATTTTCTTGAGGTACCCATTCGTGAAAATGATATGGAGTTGCCTCCTGCTTATCTAGATTTTAATGCTATGGTTTGTCATCAGTTTGTTGAGAGGAATGAACCGTCTCTCCAGTACCGACTAATCTTTGACAGACGTTGTACTGTCCATATTACTCTCCCTGCTCGTACTTTCTTTGACTTTCAGGCAAAAAGGAGATATGTTATAACCAGGGAGGAGGCGAACGAGTACGAGAGGAGGGCGGAAGCAGCTCGCCTCCAAGCTGCAGCCCATCAGGCAATAGCCGCTGCATCTCAGTATGACCCCAGTTACAATTTCGGATATCCGCCAGGCCAGCAGTGGCCCTAGACCAACTTAGGCCAAAAGCCTAAGCTTGGGGGAGTACGTATTTCTCACCGACATTACATTCATGTTCACACACTCATTCTAGTTGTCGGTGCTTATACTTTTTCATTGTACTATCCATGCTAGTTTATTTTCTTTTCTAAGGCTTCTTCTTGTGTGCTTGAATAACTTTAAGAAATACCAAAAAAATTAGTTGTAGCTTTTAGCTAGTTTACTTTCCATGCTGGTAGTAGTAATAATTAAAAGAAAACCCAAAAAGATTTCTTGTTTTTCTTTTGCTTGTTGGGAGCTTTCCCGTGTAATTAGTTTTATTTCCTTTCTTTTCTTTGGGGGTCGAGAGGAGAAGACCATAATGAAAATGTTGAAGTGGCTCTCATATGCATTATTGTTGATTTAACAAAGAGCCCATGTTACCTTGTCTTCTCCCTTGAATTAAATGCTTGCAGATTCCAGCTTACTCCAATGCACGTGCACTATTATTATTATCCACAACGTTCGGTCGTGCGAGTGAAAGGCAATAGTGACGATATATGATGAACTGATTGAGATGAGAGAAGCTGGTATGAACTCGACCTCTCTTGTTTTTGTAAATATGATTAGTTCATCGTTCCTGATTCAGCCTATTATTAATGAAACATGTTTGCAATGAAAATTAGAAATTATAGTTGCTTATGCCATGCTTAATTAGCTAGGAGTTTATAATGGTTTACCTTGTGTGCCAACATGCTATTAAAATGGTTGTGATGTGGTATGATAGGGTGGTATCCTCCTTTGAATGATTCAAGTGGCTTGACTTGGCACATGTTCACACATGTAGTTGAAACAAAATCAACATAGCCTCCACGATATTTATGTTCATGGTGGATTATATCCTACTCGTGCTTGCACTCAATGTTTATTAATTTTAATGCATGTTCATGACTGTTGTCGCTCTCTAGTTGGTCGCTTCCCAGTCTCTTTCTAGCCTTCACTTGTACTAAGCGGGAATACTGCTTGTGCATCCACTTCCATAAACCCCAAAGTTATTCCATATGAGTCCACCATACCTTCCTATATGCGGTATCTACCTGCCGTTCAAGTAAATTTTATGTGCCAAACTCTAAACCTTCAAATGAAATTATGTTTTGTATGCTCGAATAGCTCATGTATCAACTAGGGTTGTCTGTATCTTCCATGCTAGGCAGGTTATTCTCAAGAGGAGTGGACTCCGCTCCTCACTCACGAGAAAATGGCTGGTCACCGGGATGCCCAGTCCCATGCTCAAATCAAATCAAAATAATTGCAAACAAAACTCCCCCAGGACTGTTGTTAGTTGGAGGCACCCGTTGTTTCAGACAAGCCATGGATTGATGTTTGTTGGTGGTGGGGGAGTATAAACTTTACCATTCTGCTTGGGAACCGCCTATACTGTGTGTAGCATGGAAGATATCGAGATCTCTTGGTTGTTATGTTGACAATGAAAGTATGCCACTCAAAATATTATTTATCTCTATTTCAAAACTCGAGCTCTGGCACCTCTACAAATCCCTGCTTCCCTCTGCGAAGGGCCTATATGTTTACTTCTATGTTGAGTCATCATCCTCTTATTAAAAGGCACCAGTTGGAGAGCACCGCTGTCATTTGCATCCATTACCATTAATTTATATTGAGTATGACTGCATCTCTTTTACCATGAATTACAATGTTTAGTCAGTCCTCAATCTTCAGAGGTGCTCTGCATTTATGTTTTGCGGTCTCAGAAAGGGCTAGCGAGATACCATCTTGTTATATCATATTATGATTGTTTTGAGAAAGTGTTGTCATCCGAGATTTATTATTATTGCTCGCTAGTTGATTATGCCATTGATATGAGTAGACATGAGACCTAAATGTTATTGTAAATATGGTTAGTTCATAATCTTTGCTGAAAACTTGAATGCTGGCTTTACATAGTTACAACAACAAGAGCAAACAGAGTTTGTAAAAGTTTCTCTTTATCACTTTCAGTTTATCAACTGAATTGCTTGAGGACAAGCAAAGGTTTAAGCTTGGGGGAGTTGATACGTCTCCATCGTATCTACTTTTCCAAACACTTTTGCCCTTGTTTTGGACTCTAACTTGCATGATTTGAATGGAACTAACCCGGACTGACGCTGTTTTTAGCAGAATTGCCATGGTGTTATTTTTGTGTAGAAATAAAAGTTCTCGGAATGACCTAAAACTTCACGGAGAATATTTTTGGAATTTATAAAGAATACTGGCGAAAGAATCAAGACCAGGGGGCCCACACCCAGTCCACGAGGGTGGGGGCGCGCCTGCCCCCTGGGCGCGCCCCCCTGCCTCGTGGGCCCCCTGGTGCTCCACCGACCTCAACTCCAACTCTATATATTCATGTTCGGGGAGAAAAAAATCAGAGAGAGGGATTCATCGCGTTTTACTATACGCAGCCGCCGCCAACCCCTAATCTCTCTCGGGAGGGCTGATCTGGAGTCCGTTCGGGGCTCCGCAGAGGGGAATCCGTCGCCATCGTCATCATCAACCTTCCTCCATCACCAATTTCATGATGCCCATCGTCGTGCGTGAGTAATTCCATCGTAGGCTTGCTGGACGGTGATGGGTTGGATGAGATTTGCCATGTAATCGAGTTAGTTTTGTTAGGGTTTGATCCCTAGTATCCATTATGTTCTGAGATTGATGTTGCTATGACTTTGCTATGCTTAATGCTTGTCACTAGGGCCCGAGTGCCATGATTTCAGATCTGAACCTATTATGTTTTCATGAATATATGTGAGTTCTTGATCCTATCTTGCAAGTCAATAGTCACCTACTATGTGTTATGATCCGGTAACCCCGAAGTGACAATAATCGGGACCACTCCCGGTGATGACCGTAGTTTGAGGAGTTCATGTATTCACAAGTGTTAATGCTTTGGTCCGGTACTCTATTAAAAGGAGGCCTTAATATCCCTTAGTTTCCAATAGGACCCCGCTGCAACGGGAGGGTAGGACAAAAGATGTCATACAAGTTCTTTTCCATAAGCACGTATGACTATATTCGGAATACATGCCTACATTACATTGATGAATTGGAGCTAGTTCTGTGTCACCCTATGTTATAACTGTTGCATGAAGAATCGCATCCGACATAATTATCCATCACTGATCCAATGCCTACGAGCTTTTCACATATTGATCTTTGCTTAGTTACTTTACCGTTGCCACTGTTACAATTACTACAAAACTGCTACTGTTATTTTTGCCACCGTTACCGCTACTTCCATATTACTTTGCTACTAAATACTTTGCTACAAATATTAAGTTATCCAGGTGTGGTTGAATTGACAACTCAACTGCTAATACTTGAGAATATTCTTTGGCTCCCCTTGTGTCGAATTAATAAATTTGGGTTGAATACTCTACCCTGGAAAACTGTTGCGATCCCCTATACTTGTGGGTTATCATGTCTTCATAGGATACCCAAAGGAGACTATTGGGTACACCTTCTATCACAGATCCGAAGGCAAGACATTCGTTGCTAAGAATGGATCCTTTCTAGAGAAGGAGTTTCTCTCGAAAGAAGTGAATGGGAGGAAAGTAGAACTTGATGAGGTAACTGTACCTGCTCCCTTATTGGAAAGTAGTTCACCACAGAAATCTGTTCCTGTGACTCCTACACCAATTAGTGAGGAAGCCAATGACGATGATCATGTAACTACAGATAAAGTTACTACCAAACCTTGTAGGTCAACCAGAGTAAGATCCGCACCAAAGTGGTACGGTAATCCTGTTCTGGAGGTCATGTTACTTGACCATGACGAACCTACGAACTATGAGGAAGCGATGATGAGCCCAGATTCCGCAAAATGGCTTGAGGTCATGAAATCTCAGATGGGATCCATGTATGAGAACAAAGTGTGGACTTTGGTTGACTTTCCCAATGATCGGCAAACCATTGAGAATAAATGGATCTTCAAGAAGAATACTGACGCTTTTCAACAAGTTCAAGGAGTTGACTACGATGAGACTTTCTCACCCGTAGCGATGCTTAAGTCCGTCCGAATCATGTTAGCAATTGCTGCATTTTATGATTATGAAATTTGGCAAATGGATGTAAAGACTGCATTCCTGAATGGATTCCTGGAAGAAGAGTTGTATATGATGCAACCTGAAGGTTTTATCGATCCAAAGGATGATAACAAAGTGTGCAAGCTCCATCGATCCATTTATGGACTGGTGCAAGCATTTCAGAGTTGGAATAAACATTTTGATAGTGTGATCAAAGCATATGGTTTTATACAGACTTTTGGAGAAGCCTGTATTTACAAGAAAGTGAGTGGGAGCTCTATAGCATTTCTAATATTATATGTGGATGACATATTGTTGATTGGAAATGATATAGAATTTCTGGATAGCATAAAAGGATACTTGAACAAGAGTTTTTCAATGAAAGACCTCGGTGAAGCTGCTTATATATTAGGCATCAAGATCTATAGAGACAGATCAAGATGCTTAATTGGACTTTCACAAAGCACATACCTTGATAAAGTTTTGAAGAAGTTCAAAATGGACCAAGCAAAGAAAGGGTTCTTGCCTGTGTTACAAGGTGTGAAGTTGAGTCAGACTCAATGCCCGACCACTGCAGAAGATAGAGAGAAAATGAAGTTGTTCCCTATGCTTCAGTCATAGGCTCTATCATGTATGCAATGTTGTGTACCGGACCTGATGTGTGCCTTGCTATCAGTTTAGCAGGGAGGTACCAAAGTAATCCAGGAGTGGATCACTGGACACCAGTCAAGAACATCCTGAAATACCGGAAAAGGACTAAGGATATGTTTCTCGTTTATGGAGGTGACAAAGAGCTCATCGTAAATGGTTACGTCGATGCAAGCTTTGACACTGATCCGGATGACTCTAAGTCACAAACCAGATACGTATTTATATTGAACGGTGGAGCTGTCAGTTGGTGCAGTTCTAAACAAAGCGTTGTGGCGGGATCTACGTGTGAAGCGGGGTACATAGCTGCTTCGGAAGCAGCAAATGAAGGAGTCTGGATGAAGGAGTTCATATCTGATCTAGGTGTCATACCTAGTGCATCGGGTGCAATGAAAATCTTTTGTGACAATACTGGTGCAATTTCCTTGGCAAAGGAATCCAGATTTCACAAGAGAACCAAGCACATCAAGAGACGCTTCAATTCCATCCGCGATCAAGTCAAGGAGGGAGACATAGAGATTTGCAAGATACATACGGATCTGAATGTTGCAGACCCGTTGACTAAGCCTCTCTCACGAGCAAAACATGATCAGCACCAAGACTCCATGGGTGTTAGAATCATTACTGTGTAATCTAGATTATTGACTCTAGTGCAAGTGGGAGACTGAAGGAAATATGCCCTAGAGGCAATATAAAGTTGTTATTTATATTTCCTTATATCATGATAAATGTTTATTATTCATGCTAGAATTGTATTAACCGGAAACTTAGTACATGTGTGAATACATAGACAAAAGAGTTTCACTAGTATGCCTCTACTTGACTAGCTCGTTGAATCAAAGATGGTTAAGTTTCCTAGCCATAGACATGAGTTGTCATTTGATTAACGGGATCACATCATTAGGAGAATGATGTGATTGACGTGACGCCCATTCCGTTAGCTTAGCACACGATCGTTTAGTATGTTGCTATTGCTTTCTTCATGACTTATACATGTTCCTATGACTATGAGATTATGCAACTCCCGTTTACCGGAGGAACACTTTGTGTGCTACCAAACGTCACAACGTAACTGGGTGATTATAAAGGTGCTCTACAGGTGTCTACGAAGGTACTTGTTGGGTTGGCGTATTTCGAGATTAGGATTTGTCACTCCGATTGTCGGTGAGGTATCTCTGGGCCCACTCGGTAATGCACATCACTATAAGCCTTGCAAGCATTGCAACTAATGAGTTAGTTGCGGGATGATGTATTACGGAACGAGTAAAGAGACTTGCCGGTAACGAGATTGAACAAGGTATTGAGATACCGACGATCGAATCTCGGGCAAGTAACATACCGATGATAAAGGGAACAACGTATGTTGTTATGCGGTCTGACCGATAAAGATCTTTGTAGAATATGTGGGAGCCAATATGAGCATCCAGGTTCCGCTATTGGTTATTGACCGGAGACGTGTCTCGGTCATGTCTACATAGTTCTCGAACCCGTAGGGTCCGCACGCTTAAAGTTTGATGACGGTTATATTATGAGTTTATGAGTTTTGATGTACCGAAGGTTGTTCGGAGTCCCGGATGTGATCACGGACATGACGAGGAGTCTCGAAATGGTCGAGACATAAATATTGATATATTGGAAGCCTATATTTGGATATCTCTTCGGACCGGTAATTCTCTGGCGTGCCGAGTACCACGTCAAGTGTTATTTTCCCCGCACACCGTGCCTCCCGACTGGGAATGATTCCTCGGAAGGTCGTGCTGCTTTGCTCGATGCAGCTCCTGTCTATTTCCATTTTGTGGAGTGTATCCTCATAGGTGAGGTCCATGAGGACCATTTTGTGGAATGATTCCATGATGTGATTGATTTGACCCATTCCGTTAGCTTAGCACTTGATCGTTTAGTATATTGCTATTGCTTTCTTTATAACGTATACATGTTCCTATGACTATGAGATTATGCAACTCCCGAATACCGGAGGAACACTTTGTGTGCTACCAAACGTCACAACGTAACTGGGTGATTATAAAGGTGCTCTACAGGTGTCTCCGATGGTACTTGTTGAGTTGGCATAGATCGAGATTAGGATTTGTCACTCCGATTGTCGGAGAGGTATCTCTGGGCCCTCTCGGTAATGCACATCACTATAAGCCTTGCAAGCAATGTGACTAATGAGTTAGTTGCGGGATGATGCATTACATAACGAGTAAAGAGACTTGCCGGTAACGAGATTGAACTAGGTATTGAGATACCGACGATCGAATCTCGGGCAAGTAACATACCGATGACAAAGGGAACAACGTATGTTGTTATGCGGTTTGACCGATAAAGATCTTCGTAGAATATGTGGGAGCCAATTTGAACATCCAGGTTCCGCTATTGGTTATTGACCGGAGATGTGTCTCGGTCATGTCTACATAGTTCTCGAACCCGTAGGGTCCGCACGCTTGAAGTTCGGTGACGATCGGTATTATGAGTTTATGTGTTTTGATGTACCGAAGGTAGTTCGGAGTCCCGGATATGATCATGGACATGACGAGGAGTCTCGAAATGGTCGAGACATAAAGATTGATATATTGGACGGCTATATTCGGACACCGGAAGTGTTCCGGGTGATTTCGGAGAAAACCAGAGTGCCGGAGGGTTACCGGACCCCCCCCCCCCCCGGGGGGGAGATTGGGCCTACATGGGCCATAGGGAAGAGGGGAGGCAGCCCACAAGGGGCAGCCGCGCCCCCTCCCTATAGGGAGTCCGAATTGGACTAGGGAAGGGGGCGCGCCCCCCCTTTCCTTCTCCTCTTCCTCTCCTTTCCCTCTTTCCCCTTCTCCTCCTAGTTGGACTAGGAAAGGAGGAATCCTACTCCCACTAGGAGGAGGATTCCTCCCCTCCTTGGCGCGCCGTAGGGCCAGCCGGCCTCCCCCCTTGCTCCTTTATATACGGGGGCAGGGGGCACCGTAGAAGATACAAGTTGATCATTGATCTCTTAGCCATGTGCGGTGCCCCCCTCCACCATAATCCACCTCAGTCATATCGTTGCAGTGCTTAGGCGAAGCCTGCGTTGGTAGCTTCATCATCACCGTCATCATGCCGTCGTGCTGACGAAGCTCTCCCTCGACACTCAGCTGGATCAAGAGTTCGTGGGACGTCACCGAGCCGAACATGTGCAGATCACGGAGGTGCCGTACTTTCGGTACTAGGATCAGTCGGATCATGAAGACGTACGACTACATCAACCGCGTTGTCATAACGCTTCCGCTTACGGTCTACGAGGGTACGTAGACAACACTCTCCCCTCTCGTTGCTATGCATCACCATGATCTTGCGTGTGTGTAGGAATTTTTTTGAAATTACTACGTTCCCCAACACATCCCTCGTGCTCCGACATGCGTCGGTCTTGTCCTGACACCATTCTGAGAGCGATGCGCCCCTCACTGGCACCCACGCTGCCTGCCCGAGGGCTTGGCCGATCGCGCTCCACACCTGCCTTGCATACACACAGTCCAATAGAATGTGGCTGATGGGACAACAAACATTGATGACATTTGAATGAGCTCATTTTTTCACACTTTTTAGAACATTTTAAAATGTGCTACGGAGGTCCGGTGCACTGGTAGCACCACAAGCACCGGTGCACCAAATTTTTCCCCAACCTTGATGATTGGAGAAAACATATAGGTAACACATCATGCGGTGTGGATTTTTGGAAGCTGGGAGTCCCGGTTAGGCAAAAACACAATTTAAATATAGTAAAAAAATACAGAACAAGCATTGTCAGCTGTGTTACTCACGTGCAAGTTTTAAGACAAAATGACTTATGTGAAATTGTTGGCAAAAAAGATAAAAATTGCAAGTACAAACTATGTTCGGGTACATGTGCACCACGTTCCAAGGTGTATTTTTTGACAGATCGTGTTCTTATAAAACAAAACTTACAAGCAAAAGGCGATTGAAAGAAATTTGCTTCAGCTCGGATTTTTTTTAGATGTCCATCCTCCAGGTCAAATGTAGTTAATTAGCTGCGCCTTATGAGTGCAAATACTCCCTCCGGTTTTTCTACTCAACATATAAGATTTGTCTGGAGTCAATCTTCATAAATTTCGACCAAATTTGTCAAAAGAAAATCAATATCTACAATATTAAAGTTATATATGTGAAAATTAATTCCATCATGCATCTAATCATATTCATTTGGCATTGTGAATGTTGATAGTTTTTCCTATAAACATGGTCCAACTTTATGCCGTTTAACTTTAGGCAAATCTTATATGTGAAGTAAAATGAAAAGGTGGGAGTAAAACCACAAATTTTTGCACAAATGTCACCAAAATCTATCAAGTGCCCTTGCAGTAGGGAGAAGAGGATGTTCTTGGATTGGGTTGCCGATTACTATATGGGCCACATAATCTATCCCTCGAACAAAGAAAGCAGGTTGTTAGAGTAGTCATTATGGTATACGACTTCTAGTCCAAGTCAGTTTTGTACCCCTACCCCAAGTCGGTTTGTACCCTCTTATATACTCTTGTATGCCGCACCAAATCATCAACAAGCAACAGTTTTATTCAGTTTTCATGGTATCAGATACCGGTCCTAGGGTTTAGGGTATGGCTCCGCCAACGCCACCGCCGCCGCCGCCGCCCGGCTACTTCGAGCGCCGGGCCGCACTCATCGCCAAGGCTGCCAACGCCGCGGCCGCTTCTCTCTCGGCTCTCACCATAGCTCCACAAAACTACCTTGCACCCATCCTCGCCGCACCAATATCTCTTGCTGACACAATCTCCGACGTCAGCCCCTACATCCCCATAGTTCTTGATCTCGCCGCCCACAACTACTACCATTGGAGACATCTCTTCGATCTCCACCTCGGCCGCTGCAACCTGCGCTCGCATGTCGCCGCCAACTGTCTTCCCCGCCCCGACGATCCGCAATGGTTGAAAGACGATCTCGCGATCGTCCAGTGGTTCTACACCCGCATCACCACCGAGATCTTCAACATGCTCGATCACGACGGCGCCACCGCTGCCAACATCTGGCACTCCCTCCGTCAGCTCTTCCAAAGCAACACCGACGCTCGGAAAAACGCTCTCCACACCGAGCTTCGCAATATGGTGCAAGGAGACGCCCCGGTGAACCTGTTCTGCCAGCGCGTTAAGACCATTGGTGATGAGCTCCGCGAACTCGGCGATACAGTTAGCGACTCACAGCTAATCAATATCGTCGTCGTCGGCCTCAGCGAAGACTTTGACAAGCAAGCCTCGTTCATACCGATGATACGGCCCCCTCCTACCTTCGCTGAAGTTCGTTCCTTGCTACAACTCGCGGCGGAAACACAAGCTCGCAAGGACTCTCGCCCCAAGGTCTTTCATGCTGCGGCTCATCCTCCTCTGTCGTCTACACCAGCGCCGCCTTCCAGGCCGGCTCCTGCCGCCGGGCCGTCCGCATCGTCATCTGTTCAACCGCCCCCAGGCTGGCGTCCTAGTCCGAACTACCGCGGCAAAAACCCTATCTACAGGCCGCCGTCGACTCGTTCGGTTCCGCCTACGACATCACCAGCACCGAGTCCTGCACCACCCACCAGTGCTCCATCTGCGGTTGCATGGCGGCCTCCTCATGATCCTTGGACGGGGCTTGTTCAAGCATGGCCCATGCCCTGGTCCGCTCCGTCCACCCTCGGTGCTCCGCCGGCATACTCAGGTGCCTGGCAACCCGGCCTTCGGCCGCCTACTGGTGCTCCCGGGGTTCTCAACCCCCGACAGCCGGCCAATGCCTATCACGCCGCCCCGACGTATGCTCCTTATGGTCATTACAGCACCGACGGCGGCGCCTACTACACACCTCAGCCGGCCCTGCTCCCGACGCCACCCCCACCACAGCCGGCCAATGCCTACTACACTCCCCAGCCGGCCCTACTGCCTTCACCATCGTATCCGCCGGCACTGCTTCCGACGCCACCCTCACCTGCGACGCCGAGCTGGGATCAAGCTGCCTTTCTCCAGGCCATGAATAACTTTGCTGCACAAGGAAACTCAGGTACGGATTGGATCTTTGATTCAGGGGCCTCTAGTCATATGTCTGCATCTAGTAATTGGTTATCTTCTTGCACTAAATCTCCTTTCCCTTCCATTATCCTTGGAGATGGATCATCTATTCCTATATATTGTGTTGGTCAGGCTCAACTTCCCTCTTCCACCAAACCTCTTTTACTTCGCGATGTTCTAGTTGCACCCGCCCTCATTAAAAATCTTATCTCTGTTCGCCAATTTACTTGCGACAATCTAGTTTCGGCTGAATTTGACCCTTTTGGTTTATCTGTGAAGGATTACCTGACCAAGGCCGAGATCGCTCGCTTCAATAGCTCCGGTGATCTTTATTCTCTTAATGGAGTTCCTGCCGCCACCCCTCCAACATCCATGCTGGCCTCCGTCGATCTCTGGCATCGTCGCTTGGGCCATCCCAACCCCGCCGTCTTAGCTTCTATGCTTAGTGAATTTACCATACCATGTAATAGGGACTCTCATAATTCTGTGTTTTGCGAGTCTTGTCAATTAGGCAAACATGTGCGTCTTCCCTTTAGTTCCTCTAGTTCTTGTAGCACTTATCCCTTTGAATTAATACATTGTGATTTATGGACCTCTCCCATTGCAAGTGTTTCGGGTTTTAAATACTACCTTGTTATCCTAGATGATTTCACCCACTTTGTCTGGACTTTTCCTCTACGCAACAAATCCGAGGTCCATTCTCTTTTCCTTAATTTTCAACGCTATGTGTCTGTTCACTTCTTCCTCCCAATTCGCTTTATCCAATGTGACAATGGTCGCGAGTTTGATAACATTAAAAATCGTACTTTCTTCTTACAACATGGCATCCTGCTTAGGTTCTCATGTCCCTACACCTCCCCTCAAAATGGTAAAGCAGAACGCTCTCTTCGCACCCTCAATGATATAGTTCGCACTCTCCTCATTCAATCATCTATGCCTCCCAAGTTTTGGGCTGAAGCCCTACACATGGCCACCTTCCTTCTAAATATTCGACCTTCTAAAACTAAACCCAACACTACTCCCTATTATTCCCTCTTTCTTTCCCACCCCGACTACTCCGCGGTTCGTGTTTTCGGCTGTCTCTGTTTTCCCAATGCCTACGCCACTTCTGCAAATAAATTGTCACCACGCTCTATCCCATGTGCTTTTCTCGGCTTCTCTGACGAGCACAAAGGCTATCGCTGTCTCGACCTTCACACCGGACACGTTCATGTCTCTCGTCATGTCACGTTTGCTGAGCACATTTTTCCTTTCTCACAACGCACTACTACACCATCCAACACCCCTAGCTCCGCAAACACCCCCTCTCCCCGTCCTTTCCAACTATATACTCCCCTACCTGCCGAACACAACTTATCACCACCACCATTAACACCCACCATAGCCAATCCCAACCATACACTCACCCCACCCGAGACGTCCCCAACACCCCGACCCCTGCTCCCTCCCCAACACCCCCGGCCCCTACTCCCACTCCACCACCCAGCCCTGCTCCCACTCCACCACCCAGCCCTACTCCTTCGTCCGACTCTTCCGCTGCGCCGGACTCACCAGTACCCACCTTACCCCCTCGTGCTATTCCTACAGCAGCCCCGATTAATGATCATCGCATGCGTACTAGGGCCAAATCAGGATTTCATCAACCCCAAGACCGCCTAAACCTTCATACCTCCGTATCTCTCACTTCTCTTCCAAAGAATTACAAAACTGCTCTACTTGATCCCAATTGGGCCGCTGCCATGCAAGAAGAATATAATGCTTTACTTCAAAACAACACCTGGCAACTTGTTCCTCGTCCTCCCAATACAAATATTGTTTCTGGCAAATGGATTTTTCGCCAAAAGTTCCACTCCGATGGGAGCCTCTCACGATATAAAGCCAGGTGGGTTTGTCGTGGCTTTTCTCAGCAACAAGGAATTGATTACGAAGAAACCTTCTCTCCTGTTGTTAAACCTAGCACCATTCGCACCGTTCTTAGTGTTGTTGTCTCCTCTTCATGGCCCATTCACCAACTTGATGTTAAAAATGCTTTCCTCCATGGTTCCCTTCAAGAAACTGTCTACTGCCAGCAACCTCTGGGTTTTGAAAATCCATCCTTTCCAACTCATGTATGTCTTCTTCAGAAATCTCTCTACGGTCTTAAACAGGCCCCACGAGCTTGGTTTCAACGCTTCTCCTCCTTCATTCAAACAATAGGCTTCACTCCATCTCTCTCCGACACCTCTCTTTTTGTGTATCATCAAACTTCTGACACTGCCTATTTACTTCTCTATGTAGATGATATCATTCTTACCGCCTCCTCTCAAAAGTTCTTAGATCATATTGTCTCTCTTCTTAGATCTGAATTTTCTATGACTGACCTAGGACTCCTTCATCATTTCTTAGGCATTGCTGTTGTTCGAGATTCCTCCAGCCTTTTTCTTTCCCAACGCCAGTATATTCTTGATCTTCTTAATCGTGCTGGTATGCTTGACTGTCAATCATCTCGCACTCCTGTCGATACTAGTTTTAAACTTTCGGCTACCGGTGAACCCTTTTCCGATCCTACTCTCTATCGTAGCCTAACAGGTGCTCTCCAATATCTCACCATTACTCGTCCTGAAATCTCTTTTGCTGTTCAACAAGCATGTCTCTATATGCATGATCCCCGGGTTCCTCACTATAATCATGTTAAACGCATTCTTCGGTATTTAAAAGGAACTCTCAATCATGGTCTCCACCTCAATAATTCTTCTCCAAACTCGCTTACCGCATACTCTGATGCAGACTGGGCTGGTTGTCCTGACACTCGAAGGTCCACTTCCGATTTTTGTGTTTTTCTTGGTAACAATTTGATTTCTTGGTCTTCGAAAAGACAGGTTACAGTCTCACGTTCGTCGGCCGAGGCTGAGTATCGCGCTGTGGCACATGCCGTTGCTGATACAATCTGGATTCGGCAGTTACTCTCCGAGCTACACAGGCCTATTGAGCAGGCCACTATTGTCTACTGTGACAACATATCAGCAGTCTACATGACCAGCAATCCAGTTCAACACCGACGCACAAAGCATATTGAGATTTATATTCATTTTGTTCGTGAAAAGGTTGCTCTTGGTCAGGTTCGGGTGCTTCATGTTCCTTCTACGGCTCAGTTTGCTGACATTTTCACCAAGGCATTGCCTACTAAGCCGTTTCAAGATATCTGTTTCAGTCTCAACGTCGTCGAGCCTGCCGTTGATACTGCGGGGGGATGTTAGAGTAGTCATTATGGTATACGACTTCTAGTCCAAGTCAGTTTTTTACCCCTACCCCAAGTCGGTTTGTACCCTCTTATATACTCTTGTATGCCGCACCAAATCATCAACAAGCAACAGTTTTATTCAGCTTTCACAGGCCACCCCCCCCCCCCCCCCCCCCCGCGGCGACTATTCAAGCGACCCAAGTGGCAGCTCTCGCTGAAGCTTTTTACCCCTTCGTGTCGTATTGGGCCGGCCCATTCACGTGCACATAATCGGAGAAAGGGACTAGGAAATGCGAGAAGGAGTAGACAAACCATGGTCTCCAGCACGCCAGTGAGATAGCACGCTATGCTAACCAGCCCGCGCAAGTTCGTTTCGTTGTTAGTACTAGGGGCACCCTATACTTGACGCTCCTCGAATGGTTTTCTTCGGGATTTTATCCTTTTTTTGTTTAATTTTGTTTCTTTTCTTGTTTTTCTTCTTCGTTTTTCTTTCATTCATTTTCTCTTTTTTTCTTCATTTTTTATTTTCTTTTCCCTTCTCCATTTTTTTGGGTTTCTTTTTTCTTCTCCATTTTTTGTTTTTCTTTTGTGGTTTTTCTTTTTTTGGTTTTTCATTGTTTCTTTTTGTTTTTCATTCTACATTCTTATATACATGATCAACATTTTTTCAAATACTTGTTCAACACTTTTCAAATACTTGTTCAACATTTTTTAAACATGTGTTCAACATTTTTATATACATAATCAACATTTTTTTCAAATATTTTTTCAATATTTTTCAAATACTGGTTCAATATTTTTTTAACATCTTTTTAAAATCCTTGTTCAAAAAATTTGAAATACATGTTCAACATTTTTCGAATGCTTGATTAACAATTTTCAAATACTGGTTCAACATTTGTTCAAATACTTGTTCAACATTTTTCAAAATGTATGATTAACATTTTTCAAATACTTGTTCAACATTTTTTTGAATGCTTGATCAATATTTTTCAAATACTTGTTCAAATAATTATCTGACATTATTATTCATCATTTTTATACTTAATCAAAAAATTCAAATACATGTTGTACATTTTTCAAATATTCGTTCAACATTTTTTAATACTTATTCAACATTTTCAAATACTTATTCAAAAATTTAAAATGCTTGTTCAACACTTTCTCAAATACTCGTTCAACAATTTTTTAATACTTATTCAACATTTGTCAAATACTTGATCAACATTTCTAATACTTATTTAACATTTTCAAATACTTGTTCAACATTTTTTAATATTTATTCAACATTTTTCAAATACTTGTTCAGCATTTTTCAAATGTACTTTTTGAAGAGTGTTTTTTGTGTATATATGTAGAATACATTAAAGTATAAAGAAAAATACAAAAATAAAGCAAAAAAACTAGAACAAAATAGAAGAAAAAAACAGGTTGTGGCCTCCCGCGTGGCAGGGTTGGCCCGTCTAGGGCTTCTCCCGACGCGAGGATTCCCCTATGCTCTCATCGAGCGGAAAACAGGGGTGCACCACCCCCCCCCCTCCCAGGTACTCGAGTATCAGGACTTGAGGAGAAACCCCGACAAAACTCTTCTCTTCCTAATTGCCTTTTTTTGCGAGAAAAATTCCGATCTATTCATCTTCAAACATAGCAGTACAACGAATACCAGAAATAATAGAAATTACAACCTGATCCGTAGACCACCTAGCAACGACTACAAGCACTGAAGCGAGCCGAAGGCGCGCCGCCGTCATCGCCCCTCCATCGCCGGAGTCGGGCGCAACTTGTTGTAGTAGACAGTCAGGACGTCGTCGTGCTAAGGCCCCGCAGGACCCGCGCACCAGAACAGCAACCGCCGCAGATGAAAAATAGCGTAGATCGAAAGGATCCAATCCGAAGACACACGAACGTAGACGAATAACGACGAGATCAGAGCAAATCCACCAAAGATAGATCCACCGGAGACACACCTCCACACGCCCACCAACGGTGCTATACGCACCGCCGGAACGGGGGCTAGGACATAAACCCTAGCAAAACTGAAAGAAACGACTAAAAACGAAGCCCTCCGCCGGCCCTTGCTGAGATCCACCGCACCCTCATGGCCCTAGGGCCACCGGAGAGGAGGCGGACCTGCGGCGGCGCCGGCGGGGGGCAGAAACCCTAGCTTTTTGTGAAGGAGGAGGTGGTGGCGGGGTGTGCTTTGTTTCTTTGGCCTGTCCTCCTAATTGCCTTTTTAGTGGGTAACTCTATTTAGGTTGAGCGTGCTATGTATTGCTTATAGCAATAGGGATGCAGCCATTGTACACAACGTTTTCCAAAAGTAAATGGTTCCAATAATATATAACTTTGAAAATAAGTTTACTTCATTTATTATGAATAAAACATTTTAATATACTAAAATGAAATTTTTATTTGCATGTTGCTAACAAAAAATTCTTGCATATGTAAGAAAGTTTATGCAGTTTAAGAAAATATTTTGTATTTTTATAGAAATTACAATTTATATATGTTAGTATGCAAGCATGCCAAAAGTATTCATTGAATTTAAGAAATGAGTCGTGTTCTAAAAAAATGGCCATGGACTTTAAAAGTAATCATATGTTCCCACAAAATAATTGTGCAACTTTCAAAAATATCTGCGTTTTTAAAAATGCGTATGTAATTCTAAAAAATGATCACGCATTTTAACAATGTTATTGTAATTATAAAATTTCTTTCATACTTTAAAAAAACAATTGTAGAAAAGTTGTTCTTATATTATTTCTAAAGTGTTCAGTCATTTTCAAAATAACCGTGTGTTTAAAGAAAAATGTTTAAACTTTAGTAAAAGGAAGAAACATTCTGCACAAAATAAATAAAAGGAAGAAATGGGGAAATGAAAAACAAATACAGGAAAAAAAACAAAAAGGATCCAAGGCCTCGAGGTGGCGTAGTGCTCCCGTCAGTCCCGAACGCGTGAGTGAGGCGATTTCAAGCCGAACGGGCTGGGGATCTGACCGGGAAGCCGTCACGTAACACACGAGTATAAATCTTGCATCAAGGCACCTCTAGCATCGAGGCTACAATGAGGGGTCGATCTAGGATACCCGCAGGTTATGGGTACGGGTGGAGCCACCCCATACCCTTACCGTCCACCCTGAACTTGTTGGAAATATGCCCTAGAGGTAATAATAAATTGATTATTTTCATATTTCCTTATTCATGATAAATGTTTATTATTCATGCTACAATTGTATTGACCGGAAACTTAAATACATGTGTGAATACATAAACAACACTGTGTCCCTAGTAGGCCTCTACTAGACTAGCTCGTTGATCAAAGATGGTTAAGGTTTCCTAACCATAGACATGAGTTGTCATTTGATAACGGGATCACATCATTAGGAGAATGATGTGCTAGTCAGAGCCAACCGCAATCTTAGCATCAGATCGTATCACTTAGTTATTTGCTACAGCTTTCTTCATGTCAAGTTTATATTCCTTAGACCATGAGATCATATCACTCCCAGACGCCGGAGGGATAGCTTGTGTGCTATCAAACGTCACTTCATAGCTGGGTGATGATAAAGGTTCTCTACAGGTATCTTCGAAGGTGTCTATTGAGTTGTACGATCGAGACTGCAATTTGTCACTCCATGTGACGGAGAGACATCTCTGGGCCCTCACGGTAATACAACATCACAAGAAGTTTCATGTGACTAATGCGTTTAGTCATGGGATCTAGTATTACGAAACGAGTAAAGAGACTTGCCGGTAACGAGATTGAACTAGGTATGGACATACCAACGATCGAATCTCGGCAAGTAACATATCGCTGGACAAAGGGAGCAGACAGGGTTGACTGAATCCTTGACATCGTGGTTCAACCGATAAAGATCTTCGTGGAATATGTAGGAACCAATATGGGCATCCAGGTCCCGCTATTGTTTATCGACATGAGAGGTGTCTTGGTCATGTCTACATGATTCTCGAACCCGTAGGGTCGCACGCTTAACGTTCGATGACGGTAGAGTAGTATTGGGATATTAGCATTGGTAAACGAAAGTTTTTCGGAGTCCGGGATGAGATCCCGGACGTCATGAGGAGTTTCGAAATGGTCCGGAGATAAAGATTTACACATGGGAAGTCTTATTTGGGCCACCGGAAAGATTTTGGGTTTTGCCGGTATTGTACCGGAGTGCCAAAAGGGTTCCAGGGGTCCACCTGCCCTGGAGGGCCACATGCGCAGCAAAGGGAACACACCAGCCCCTGGTGGGTTGGGCGTCGCTTCCCCACCTAGGCCCATGCGCCTAGGGTTGGTGGGAACCCTAGATGGGGGCGCCCCTTGGCTTGGGGGGCAAGCCACCCCCCTAGGGCCGCCGCCCCCTCCTTGGAGGAGGGCTCGGGCCGGCGCTCCCTCCCCCCTTGCCCCTATGTATAGTGGGGGGTTGGAAGGGCAGTCGTACCCCTTCTCTGGTGCAGCCCCTCACCTTCTCTACCACCACCTCCTCCCGGTTTGGCTTGGCGAAGCCCTGCCGGCACTCCACCACCGTGTAGTCGTGCTGGTAGTGATCCCATCTACTGCTCCCCCTTCGCTTGCTGGATTAAGGAGGAGGAAACGTCACCGAGCCGCACGTGTGCTAAACTCGGAGGTGTCGTGCGTACGGCACTAGATCGGTTGGATCGTGATTGGATTGCGAAGAGTACGACTACATCAACCGCGCTTTATACGCTTCTGCTTTCGTCTACAAGGGTACGTAGACACACTCCCCTCTCGTTGCTATGCATCTCTTATATTAGATCTTGGGTGTTCGTAGGTATTTTTTTTTTATATTCATGCTTCGTTGCCCATCAGAACTTTCCTATCGCCCATACCCATACCCGTCAAGGGTACAACTTTTTCCCACACCCGTCATGCGACAGGGTATATGGGTACCCGCGGGTAAAATTACCCACGTTTACAACATATCAAATTGAGCAGAAAATAGTTGTAAAAAGCAACATATAATCATAAATTATTAATACCAACGCATTTTAAACAATGATGTACAACAACATATTGTAACAACCACACATTCTCATAAACAAAAAGAACGTGCCTATGTAGCAACACATAAAAATGTTAAACAACAGTACATAGTCATGCACTTTAAGTTAACAAAATAAGAATAAATTATAGAGATAATTTAAATGCACATTACAGTTTTTACCTAGCGCGATTAGGGGGGATAGTTAATATGTTAGGATATTAAAGGAAACCCTTTTTAACATTTTAGATAGGTATATGGGTTCGCCGACATGGGTTATACGATTGCATACCTGTACCCTCTCTACCTGATGGGCATGATATTTTCCCATTTAAGTACCTAGGGGTAACTTTTTGTTCCAAGCCGTTACCTTAATAGGGTTTCTACCTGCAGGGTATGCGGGCAATGGGTACCCATTGCCATCCCTAGATCGATCCTAAGATCTCCTCATTGCAACGGGGCACTGTTGGCCACTACGCTGATTTCCAAGTCTTGTACAATTCATATGGCGTGGTTTACACATTTTTTTCGGTTTTTGTTTGTTTCTTAGTTCTCAATGTTTTTTTTCTTTCCTTGCACACCATTTCTGTTTTATTTGGTTTCCTTCGGGTTTTTTTCTTTTTCTTTTTCTTATTCTTTTGTTTTTTCTTTTTCTGTCTCTAGTTATTTTCACTCTTTTTGCATTTGTTTCTATGGTTTTATTTTTTTCATTTCATTTTTTCTTTGGTTTATTTAGTTTATTTTTCGATTTTTATTTTTTGTTTACTTTGTTTCTTTTGGTTTCCATTCTAGATTTTGGATATGTCAACAACATTTTTCATATACACATTTAATATTTTTCCAGTATAAATTTAACATGTTTTATTACATAGTCAACATTTTTTCCTATACAGATTTTCAACATTTTTCCAATGCTTGATTAACATTTTTAAATACAAATTTATGATTTTTTTAATACATGGTCAGCATTTTTTCTAGACACACTTTAAACTTTTTCAAATTCTTTATTAACATTTTTCAACTACAAGATTAATATTTTTCTAATACATGGTCAACATTCTTTCTTTTTCCATTAAATATTTTCAAATGCTTGAATAACATTTTGTAAATGCATTATTGACATGTTTTGAACACATGGTCCACATTTTTTATAAACACATTTAACATCTTAATAAATGCTTGATTAGCATTTTTCAAATACTTGTTCAACATTTTTTAAAAGCTTGGTTAACATTTTTATATGCATGACCAAATTTCTTCATCTTTTTAAATACACGATCAACATTTTTTCTATATACATTTAACATTTTTTCAAATACTTGTTCAACATTTTTATTTCAAATGCTTGATTAACATTTTTATACACATGAGAAAATTTGTTTCATCTTTTTTAATACATTGTCAACACTTTATTATACACATTTAAGATTTTCCAAATGCTTGACACGTGTTCAACATTTTTTTCAAATTCTTGATTCACTCTTTTTAAATACATGATCATTTTTTTCATACACATGTTTTAATACATTTTTTCTATACGTGATGAACAATTTCACTATACTCATTTAACATTTTTCAAATGTTTTGTCAACATTTTTCAAATGTATTATGTGGAGTGATTTTTGTAATATGTTTATTTTTAATATGTGAAAGTAGAAAAAAAAAGTAAAAACAGAAAATGAAGTTGTTGTTTTCCACGCACATGGGGCGGCCAACTTGTGACACCCGTTCACCAAGGGTTCCCTCTATCTCGCTGAATGCGAGACATAGGGGCGCCCCACATAACAGGGCATGCAGCCGAACAGCCGGTTGTTGCCCGCGCACCCAAAACCTCCTAATCGGCACCTTGTGCGCCGGTTAAGGGTTTAGGGTGACCAATCACATATATGGACCGACCCATCACATGACGACGCGATTGCTGGACAGGGCGCAATTGGTTCGCACAGTTGACTAGATGACCGGTAACCCTTTGACTTTTGGGGGGAAACCCCTGAATAATTTTAAAACATGGTGAATTCAATAAAGTTCATGGATTGGAAAGAATCAAAAATTCAGAAAAAGTTCAAGAAATAAAAAAAATCATGATTTCAAAAGAAGTTCAAGGTTTTGAAAAAAGTTCACGGATTTTTTTAAAATGATCAAAGATCTTAAACTCATAAATTTGGGAAGAGTTTATGAATTAGAATATATTCATGCATTTGAGAAAGTTTGCAGGATTCGAAAAATGTTCAAAAATATTTTAAAAACTTCATGTGTTTTGAAAAAGAAGGTTCAAGAAAAGTTTCGAATTGAAAAAATGTTCACACATATAAAAAGAGAAAATGTTCGAAAAAAAATCAAAAATTTAAAAAGTTCATGCATTTGAAAAAAAATCCAAAATGAAATAAAAATGGAAAATAAAAACAACAAAAGAAGAGGAAAAACAGCAAAAAACTGAACAATCCCCGGTTCAGAAAAAATAGATCCAGCAGCTTCCCTGAACCACCTGGAAGCTTCCCAAATCCGGGGAGGAATCCTCCCTCTCGTACGCTCCAAGGGCCGGCCCATTTGGAATCGAAGGAAGGGAGGGGGTGTGAGATGTTTTGCGAACTAGCCTAAAACGGGCACTTTTGGCGCCAAGTATACGCCTGCCCCAAATTCACCTCGATCACTTAAATTGACATATATGGTCGTTGGCGTGTTTGCAACAAAATAAAAAGAAAAACAGGTTACAACTCCTGCTCGGTTTAATGCTAAGCATCGCCTTGTACTCGTGGACTAAGCCTTGCTTAGATGGTTAGATTTCTTTGTGATGGAATCAGCCCACCAGGTTCAAGTCTTGTTTGGTGGGAGGTGATGTTTTTTTTTTTGTTGAAATGCGGTCCCTTAGGGCCTGATCCATTAAAAAAAGGTCGAAGAGAGTTGTCCAATTAATTGACGAAAAAACGGACGAAAACCGTCAAAAACGCCCGCAAAAACAAGGCACTCAGGGCGACCTGGCAACCCACATACGCCGTCGAGGTTGCAACCCGGTGTCATCGCCATCACACCTCCACAAAGGGCGACTTCGACTCCATCATCGACGACTACTGAAGTGCCTTCACCGCAAACAAGCGTCGAGGCCTGTGTCGGCCGATGCCAAATAGTCAACCACACACGTCAACGACCAAGCAGCTTCGACTTTGTCGACGAACATGTTTTTGTCGACTACAAGGCAATCTCGAAGATGCTCATAGGGATAGTGTGTGTATGTGTGTATTTATATGGGTGAATGTATGTGTCTGTATGTGGGCATCTCTGATTGTACCGTGTTAAAAAAAATTGTACTCCGACCAGCCAGCCAACTCCCACTCCTTGCTTCCATGCCACAAGCACCTCTCATGCATTGTGGAGTACAGTACAGTACAGTAGTACGTGCGAATAAACAGGGACATGGACATGCAACAGACATAGTGCAGTATCAGTTCGCAGTAGCATCACTGAATCAACAAGGAACGCGAGCTTCTGTTTATAACTTTATTTCCCAGGGCACGTGGATTGGTAGATGAATTACTTGCCCGGCCGGCCGGTATATCAGACCCTTGGACGACAACACACACACGACTGTGCTACTAGTACAGACCATTACAAACGAACGACTGAAATTAAGAACTATATAAACGTATCTCTGCTGGCGGTCGGTTCGCCAATCATTAGCGATTGATTCATCTCCTGAATGCATGCGCCCGTGCGTGCATCGGTCATCTCGATCGGATCAGAAAGCCTTGATGTAGCCCTTGCGCGGGGTGGGCGAGCTGATCTCCTGCTCCATCTTCTGCAGCTCCGCCAGCATCGGCAGCGTGCTCACCGTCAGCATGGCCACCGCCGGGTGGGTGCCCTCCGGCAGCTCCACCTCCTGCTGCGCCGCCGGCTCCGTGGACACGTCGTGGATCCCCGTCGGCAGCACCAGGGCCGACGTGTCCGGCTTGCGGTAGCAGAAGTAGAGCGTCATCTGGGCCACCCCAAAGAAGAACCCGCCCACGTTCGGGAGCTGCATGCATATGTTTTACACAGGAGTCAAGTACGTAAGTGCCATGGATATATAGCTGACGATGAAACTGATTGTGCAAGAAGACGTACGGTGACGTAGATGTCCTTGGTGAAGAGGCCATAGAAGAACCAGGCGACGGCGCTGAGGGTGAGGAAGAAGGAGAGCGAGAAGGGCATGTACTCGGCGCTCTTGGTCTTGATCACCACGAACTGCATGCATGCATTATTCACCGGCCAGCCTGTTAGTTACTGTAGATCTCATGGTCCTGATCACTCAAACTAGAGCAGCAGTAGTAGTAGTACTTACGATGACGCTGAGCGGGGCGACGAAGACGGCCATGGAGAAGGCGAGGCAGACGCTGCCGAGGACCTTGACGCGGCTGGGCTGGGGCACGAGGAACACGGTGACGGCGACGATGAGGGCGAAGGCGGCGACGTCGAGGAGGAGGAAGAAGGCGAGGGCGCGGTGCCTGGCGTGCCTGGGCGCGTACACCACGTAGAGCAGGATGTAGAAGCCCTCGACGACGCAGCCAAAGGCGTTGATGGTGAGCAGCGGGCTGGAGTTGGTCTTGACCAGCGCGTAGAAGATCCACAGCATGCAGCTGAAGAGCGCCACCACGTACGGCACCGCGCTGAACCCCTCCGTCGACTTCTTCCGGTACACCCGCAGGAACGTCGGCCTGTCAACACATGTGTGCATGCATGCTCGTCTCAGAGACGTATTGCTAACCAAACTCATGGTGATCACAACAGGAGAAGCGTGCAAAAGATTAAGGTGCTCGATGGGGCCGGGCTTACGTGGGCGCGAGGAACACCAGGAAGGATATGATGTTGCCTGCAGAAAAAAACAGGAACGGAGAAATGACACTTTGTGTCAGTGAGACTTAATCATGTGACAAAACAATGGTTTGGAAATACATGCATGCATGATGCATCAACAGTTGAGCAGCATGCATGCATGGATATGGATGCCTACCTAGGATGCCAAAGGCGGAGGCCCACGGGTGAGCCATGGAGAAGAGCCCTTCTGCCATCCTGATCAGGAGTACAGAGCACGGTAACTAAGCAGATCAGATGGATGTATCTAACTGTGTGTTCTTCTCCTTCCCAATGACTAGGGAAGGAAGGCAGTGCTTGTGTGGTTTTTTCCTATGGGAACAAGTCGTGTATATATAGCAGCAGGGGAGCCCATCCCCATCCTCTCTAGCTCTACGACGACGAGTACGTAGTGGAATTCCAGGGCAGCCACAGTGGTGAAAATTCAACAAGTGTGCGTGAGTGCGTGGTTACGCGTGTATCGGTGTACCATGCATGTAAACATGTATGCATGCATCCTTTTCCCAGCCAAGATGAAGAATACGTGCATAGCATTCCGTTTGGACATTACCAGAAGCAAAAAAGGGCTATCGGTTACTGCCATATACTGCTGTTTACCACGTGTGTGCGCACGTAGCCTCTACAAGGGCATGTGATAGAATTGAAAGTAGTAATAGAAACGTGCATGTACATTAATTCCACAGAACCACTGAGTACGTCGAGGCTACTAACCAAAGCATAAAACGAAGTACGTATACGAAACTGCTTCCTGCATGATCCTGGTGCCTGATGAATGCACGACATCGAAATCCAGCGGCCCGTGCCCGATGTATGCACGAATGTCCGGCCATATTTTAAACATCGTCCATGAGTCGTCCATATCTTGTCGTGTTATGGCACGGCTCTAGTATATATGTACGCCTTTACAGCACTTAAATTACTTTAGAGCAGTTAAAATCGACGTCTGCGATAACAATGCCATGGTGCATCAACTGGTATGAGCCTTGCATCACCGGTGGATGCATGCTCTGATCCATCGATCGCCAACAGACAAGATATGATGCTATCGTTTATCCCGCTGAAAAGATATGTGCTTGCATGCAGCTACAGGTAGTAGGCAGGTTTTGTTTTTTGTTTTTTGAGGGGTACAGGTAGGCAGGTAGCTGAAGCTGATAGCTAAAACTTGCAGCGAGTGCCGAAGTGGCCGCCGCGGCGAGGGCTATGCATTTTCTCTTCCGGTCAATGTGTGAACTGACCTGACCTGACCTGACCTAACAACCGACACGTCACACCCAGCACTCAACGATGCACAGTTGCATCTTTGGGTCCGTTCAGTTACACAACTGAAGTCCGGTTCAGTAGGTCGAACGTTTTGATGCAGAAAGGATAGTCAGGGCGTGATCTTTCCCGACTTTTTGATGCATGATTCATTGCACCCGCACGAGCTTAACGATCACCATCTTGTGTGAAGTTAGTAAGTTGCCCATCACCGTCGATTGGTCTCTCCCCTCTTTCGTTTTTATCTCGTGTATTCCCTCCTGTCGTCTCTTTCACTTTACAGTTGCATCGCACCACTGTACATGGAGCGAGGCGCGAGGGGCATTTTACGCGCGTGTACGTGCGTAGTTCGTCTGCTAGCTGGTATACATCGTGCATGCAGCAGCGGTGCTTTTCTGCGCCGTGCCACTGGCGAGGTGAAGAAACGGAAACGTCTCAGTGCTAATGTCACGCGCAGCATCGATGATGGATGGATGGATCGATCGATCAATTCAAGCTACTGTACCTAATACCTAGGCCGCGGGCAAATTATTACCTGCAGAGTAGCTAGTCGTATAAGCATATGCGGCAACGGGGGGCTTTTCCGCCTCCGCCACTGGCGAGGTGACAAAACGGAAACTCCTCGGTGCTCGTTTCACTGGCGCCGATCCATCCTGTTGCTGCTGCTGTGAATAATGCAGCTGCCGTGCTTTTGTGCAAGAGAGATCGGTCGGCTGGCAAGGCTGATGGTGACACGAGTGGCTTGGCATCCATCCATGCACGCATGCACTGCTCATTTGGTCAAGCGGGCTAGTGGGGTTCGTACGTGTGCAATCGAACTGAGCAAGGTACGCGTGGATGCAAGCATGATCGAGCCAAGGTTCGGCGGCCAAGTGGCACCAATTCCACCTAGTGCATGCTGCCAAGATGCAGAGTCAGATTCTGGTGAGGTGCAGATCAACTGCATGCATGCACAAGAATATACCCTCCCCTCCAACTTTCATTCTGCCTTCCAGGTTCCTAGCCAGCACCGCGCGGCAAATTTGACAATTTTGACCTATGGACGAAATCAATTCACAAAATGAACTGCCCCTAAAACAATTTCACTCGGCTGACCTTTTTGAGTGACGCCTAACACGCAGGCGCCACACCCTACGGTGCAGCGCCTAGCTCTGAGACGTTGCACCTCTGTCCAGCGTGGCAGACCCTGGGCCCGCACCCAGTAGTGCAGCGCATCAGAGCTAGGCGCCACACATGTAATGTGCAGCGCCTAGCCCTTAGGCGATGCACTGTCTGTTACTAGTTGGCTGGCTGGCCCCACTCCCCCCACACACACCCCAACCCCCAAAGCATCCCCACCCGAGGTTTGCCCCCTCTCCCCCTCTCAAATCCTTCCCCGAATATTCCAAATTTGAAGATTTTGTCCATGGATTTCGAACTCAAACCCTCCCTCAAGGTAATCTTCTCCGATCCGCTTGTTTTGATCCAAGTAATGTTAACAAATTGCCCATTTGTTGCTAGTTTGGGGGAACCCTAGTTTTGTATGGATCTAGAGATTTGCATGGAGATGTGAGATGTTTGTTTGCCAATTTCCTATGATTAGGCTTGTTAGTATGTTAGGGTTAAGGTTATGGGTGTTGTTATGTTGGGGCAAGGGTTAGGGTTGCTGTTTCATATATATGTTAGGGTTTGTATTCCGTGTTAATCCTTGGATTAGTACTCATGGAAGAAATGTTACGTTGTGTTGTTTGAATGCTTATAGGGATGGGAAGAACATGTGTGTTTGTTCATCATGGGGACAAAGACGCCTTCTTGAAAGGCAATATTGAACCGGACCCGGATGAGCTTGCCATGGTGTTTGATAATAGTCCTAGCTATGCGGAGCTCTTGTAACAAGTGAGGAAAGATTTCAATTGGACGGGCCCTAGTGATATCGTTGAGTTGGAGGGAAGGCATAATGTTGGTTTTGTAATGCACATCCGTTGGAAGACAATGAGTGTCAACTCGGAGCAACGTTGGGTTGCATACAAGGAGACGGTGGCCGAATCACTAGACAAGGCTCTTGAGTTATTTGCAACGAAGAAGGTTGATTCAAGTTTGCATTTGGACTTGAACCGGAACCCCTCCCTTTGGTTGCTAGTAGCCCCCCACCTTTGAACCGAGATGAAATTGTTGAACCTCTTTGGACCCAAGAAGTGAGGCCAACATTGAGCCCATTTCCAAACAACCAAAATGAAGCTTTGCAAGAGGAGAATGATGAGTATGCAGACGATGACAATGAAGTTGATCTCCATGACAACAATGTGGGTGATCTCGAAAAATATCATTTGCAAGAGACAATGGACCATTCCATCCCTTATTCTCGTGGGTATGCATCGGATTCGGATGACGAAGGTCCCGATGAACAAGTTGATGAGGAGGGTTCACGGTGAAGGAGGCCGAAGCTTTCGAGAAGGTATTCGGTCAGGATCATCGGACTACATTGTTCAAGGATGTTAGTCTCGCGGGTGAAGCCGTGGTAGATGGTGGCCAAGGTATATCTCTTGGGGTTAGGCCAAGATCTCGCCGTGATTTGCATGACGACAAGAACAGGATTGCTCGTGGGTCTATGTTCGAAACCTTCTTGGAATTGAACATGTGGCTCGACAACTACTTGGTTACGCATTATCGTCCACACAAGGTAGTGAACTTGGACGTCAATGTGCGCTACACGGTTGCATGTGCATGTGAAGATGAAAAATGTCTGTGGATTGTGCATGCAAGACCATGGAAAGGAGGTCCCACTTGGCACGTAGTGAGTTGTGTGCCAACTCACATGTGCCGAGGCAAAAGGGTGGATGGCAAGGTTGTGTCCCAAGACCACAGACAACTCACGTCCGAGTTCATCGCTTACAGGCTCTCCAACTCAATATCCACACTTCCAACAATGAGCATCCAACATGTCATTGACCTTGTGAAAGCCATCTTTCATTACAAGGTGAAATACGGCAAGGCATGGAAGGCGAAGCAAGCTGCATTTAAGATGTTGTATGGTAGTTGGGAGGAAGCATACAACCGAATCCCTAGGTTGTTGTTAGCCATGGCCGCCACAAACCCGGGCATGGTTCATGTGGTCGAGCCTCATGGGGAAAAAACAACGGTTCATGACGGAAGGAAAGTCCGAGTATTTGGTCGTGCATTTTGGGCATTCGAGCAATGTATGAGGGCTTTCGAACACTGTAGGCCGGTCATCGCCATTGATGGCACGTTTTTGACCGGGAAAGACAAGGGGACCTTGTTGGTTGCGATAGCAAGTGATGCCAATAACCGGGTGTTGCCATTGGCATTTGCTTTGGTTGAGGTGGAGAACAATGACAACTGGGAGTGGTTTTTGCGTCTTTTGAGGACGAAGGTGTTACCCGCTCAGAGGGAAATTTGTGTCATATCGGATCGGCATCCAGGAATTCTTAACGCGGTGGAGATTGACATTCCCGGGCATGCTCCGTTGCACCATCGATGGTCCATGAGGCACTTTTGTTCGAACTTCTATAGGGCATGTGGCCTTAAGGAGTTGGCCAATGATCTTCAAGATTGTTGTCTCGCTTTCTCCAACAAGCGGTTCGCCACTTTGTTCAACAAATTGCTCGCACACAAAAAACTTGATCCCGGGGGTCAAGACTTTCTCAATAGGTACATTGAATACCGGAACAAGTGGGCACGTGCTTTTGATGAAGATGGCCGAAGATATGGTCAAATGACAAGCAATATGGCGGAATGCTTCAATAGGGTGCTCAAAGGTGCACGTGGATTACTGATACGTCTCCAATGTATCTATAATTTTTTATTGCTCCATGCTATATTATCTTCTGTTTTGGACATTATTGGGCTTTATTATTCACTTTTATATTATTTTTGGGACTAACCTACTAACCGGAGGCCCAGCCCAGAATTGCTGTTTTTTGCCTATTTCAGGTTTCCACAGAAAAAGAATATCAAACGGAGTCCAAATGGAATGAAACCTTCGGGAACGTGATTTTCGGAACGAACATGATCCAGGGGACTTGGACCCTATGTCAAGAAATCAAGCAGGAAGCCACGAGGTAGGGGGCGCGCCCTCCACCCTCGTGGGCCCCATGTTGCTCCACCGACGTACTCCTTCCTCCTATATATACCTACGTACCCCAAAACGATCAGATACGGAGCCAAAAACCTAATTCCACCGCCGCAACCTTCTGTACCCACGAGATCCCATCTTGGGGCCTGTTCCGGAGCTCCGCCGGAGGGGGCATCCATCACGGACGGCTTCTACATCAACACCATAGCTTCTCCGATGAAGTGTGAGTAGTTTACCTCAGACCTTCGGGACCATAGTTATTAGCTAGATGGCTTCTTCTCTCATTTTGGATCTCAATACAATGTTCTCCCCCTCTCTCGTGGAGATCTATTCGATGTAATCTTCTTTTGCGGTGTGTTTGTTGAGACCGATGGATTGTGGGTTTATTATCAAGTTTATCTATGAACAATATTTGAATCTTCTGAATTCTTTTATGTATGATTGGTTATCTTTGCAAGTCTCTTCGAATTATCAGTTTGGTTTGGCCTACTAGATTGATCTTTCTTGCAATGGGAGAAGTGCTTAGCTTTGGGTTCAATCTTGCGGTGTCCTTTCCCAGTGACAGTAGGGGCAGCAAGGCACGTATAGTATTGTTTCCATCGAGGATAACAAGATGGGTTTTTTTATCATATTGCATGAATTTATCCCTCTACATCATGTCATCTTGCTTAAAGCGTTACTCTGTTCTTATGAACTTAATACTCTAGATGCATGCTGGATAGCGGTCGATGTGTGGAGTAATAGTAGTAGATGCAGGCAGGAGTCGGTCTACTTGTCTCGGATGTGATGCCTATATACATGATCATACCTAGATATTCTCATAACTATGCTCAATTCTGTCAATTGCGCAACAGTAATTTGTTCACCCACCGTAAAATACTTATGCTCTTGAGAGAAGCCACTAGTGAAACCTATGGCCCCCGGGTCTATTTTCCATCATATTAATCTTCCAACACTTAGCTATTTCTTTTGCCATTTTTATTTTACTTTCTTTACTTTTCATCTTTATCACAAAAATACCAAAAATATTATCCTATCATATCTATCAGATCTCACTCTCGTCAGTGACCGTGTAGGGATTGACAACCCCTTATCGCGTTGGTTGCGAGGATTTATTTGTTTGTGTAGGTACGAGGGACTCGCGCGTAGCCTCCTACTGGATTGATACCTTGGTTCTCAAAAACTGAGGGAAATACTTACGCTACTTTGCTGCATCACCCTTTCCTCTTCAAGGGAAAACCAACGCAGTGCTCAAGAGGTAGCAATTACACGTGACGGCAATAGTTCAATACACATTTGACAAGATGAACGCGTACTTTCTAAAGTACTCGCTGGAAACGGTGCACAGATAGCGGGTGAGAACAAGCGCAAGTACAAGTACAAGTTCCCACCCAAGGTTGATGAATGGTTGGAATTTCAATCACGGAAGGCGGACTCACAGGAAGCTATAATATATGACAACGAAGAGTGGAAGTACGAAGTGAAAGAGCCAGGAGGAACCACAACGATGGCCGCCAACATGGAGGTCGGGCTTTCAAGGTCTCGTTAACACGGTGTGATTGCTCTTGCGGGAGGCCATTGTTGCTTTATATCCCATGCTCACACTTGTATACCGCCGGTCGCGTTAGGAATGTCGACGTCAATCACCCCCTCACCGTGAGGGAGTCAGAGTTCTCAATCATGACGGTCAAGAAAATATGGGCTCCCCGCTTTCACCCATACTTTGACCAATCACAATGGTCGGAGTACCATGGAGTTCAACTATGGCCGAATCCGGAGTTGAAGGTTGTTAAACGGGGTAGACGTAAGACAAAGCGTCTTAGTGGCGACATGGACGGATGAGGACATGGTGGCTGCCGCGAATCAGGCAACGACCGATTCTAAGAACCTCGTGAAAGCTCCCGTTGTGGGGAATGCAAAGGTCATGGACACAACAAAAGAATATGTACGAAACCAAGAAAAAGGTCCAAGAAAAATGTTGCAAGCACAAGCCAACAAGGAGCTACACAAGGTAGCCAACAAGTGCCAAGCCAACCAAGTGGTAGCCAACAAGTGCCAAGGCAACCAAGTGGTAGCCAACAAGTGCCAAGGCAACCAAGTGGTAGCCAACAAGTGACAAGGCAACCAAGTGGTAGCCAAAGAGGATCTAGGCAACAAAGAGGGAGGCAACTAGGACTTACAAGAGGCTGTGGTGGTGGTAGCGCTTGTGGTGGTGGTCTAGGCCGTGGTGGTGGTAGAGCTCGTGGTGGTGGTCTTGGTCGTGGTGGTGGTCTTGGCCTTGGTGATGGTCTTGGCCGTGGTGGTGGTCAAGGGCAAGGTCGTTATAGAGGAATGTTTGGATACCTCGATGGACCATTTCCGTATGTTGCTCACTAACTATAATGTTTCATATGTTCTTGTTTTTCATATGTTCTTGTTGTCCTTATTCAGTAACATGTTGCAATGTACATGTTCTTCCATTTGTTATTATTGTCATTACTAACTACTATGTTTCACTCATTGTAGGTATGGCGGCTTCTCAACCCAACAAACCAACAATGAAGGGAGTGGAGGAGAAGGATGGCGAAGGTGAGATGGCGGGATGGTGGGAGAAGGCTGCGAAGAAGCTGAGAGAGGAGGATGCAGCCGCACTAAAGAAAAAGAAGGAAGAGGAGCTCGAAAAGAAGAGGAAGGAACGAGAGAGAGCAGATTATTAGTGTTGCGCTAGGGAGCATGCGTTGAAGAGGAAATGTGAGGAGGCACAGAAGAAGCATCTCAAGGATTTTCAAGAAAGAACCTTGAAACTTTGGGCATTCGAAGCTGAAAAAAAAGAGAGGGAGAACATGATATTCATGGAGAGGATGGTTAAGGAGGCTCACCGCATAAGGAAAAGGGAGGAGGAAGAGGAAGAATAAGAAGGGAAAGGGGCGTTGCTCTACGCAATAGAGCTATGTCATCTTCAATTTGCTTGTGGACTATGACCGTGTTATCCTCTAAACTATGCTCGTCGATTTGGTTGTGAACTACAATGTGTCATGAACTACTATGTATTTTGGACTCCTCGATTTGGTTGTGAACTACACATGTTACATGCAAAATTGAAGGAGATGTGAACCTTAATGAATGCTCGAAGTGCACCTTCCCCATCGCTTTCCCAACCGGGGTTGTCTCCAGAATAGTCTCGGTCTCAGCAGCTGCTTTTTTAATCTAGGAACGCTATGAACAGAAACGGCATTAACGTGTTAGGTAAGCGAAGATGTGAATAGTGCGAATGGGAAAGAAAAAAGGGGAAATACCACCAGGTTCATCATTGGAGCTGAAGGGACTGAGGTGCCTTCCCTGACTAATTTGGTGTACTCGTGCTGGGCTAGCTCATCGAAGACGGTGGGATCTTCCAAAATCTCCTCAGCATACACCAGCTTGCATACCTCCACATGGGTACTTGCAAGAAACCATGTGAGATAGTTGTTGAACGCGATCGGGCAGTGCTCACGAAGCTGGGCTCGTTTTCCAGCCTTAGCTTGCTCCACATTAAGCGCGAACTGTACGATATACTTCCTGTGATGCCTGTCCCAATCATTGACCTTCCGCTGCTTTCTCCTATCCAACTTGCAAGTTAGAAACAGAATATTAGTGTTGGGGAACGCAGTATTTAAAAAATTTACCTACGATCACGCAAGATCTATCTAGGAGATGCATAGCAATGAGTGGGGAGAGTGTGTCCATGTATCCTCGTAGACCGAAAGCGGAAGCGTTTAGTAACGTGGTTGATGTAGCCGAACGTCTTCGCGATCCAACCGATCAAAGTACCGAATGTACGGCACCTCCGCGTTCAGCACACGTTCATCTCGATGACGTCCTGCGATCTCTTGATCCAGTTGAGGACGAGGGAGAATTTCGTCAGCACGACGGCGTGGTGACGGTGATGATGAATTTACCGGTGCACGGCTTCGCCTATGCACTACGACGATATGACCGAGGTGTGTAACTGTAGAGGGGGGCACCGCACACGGCTAAAAGATCAACTTGTGTGTTCTAGGGTGCCCCCTCCCCACGTATATAAAGGAGGGAGGAGGGGAGGGCCGGCCGGCCCCTAGGGCGCGCCCAAGAGGGGAGTCCTACTAGGACTCCTAGTCCTAGTTGGATTCCACCAAAAGGGAGACAGGGGGCAGGAAGGAGAGGGAGAGGGAGAGGGAAAGGGGGGCCGCGCCCCCTCCCCTAGTCCTATTCGGACTACCCATGGGGGGGTGCCACCTCCTCGTGGCCTCCCCTCTCTCTCCCCTAAGTCCCATGTTGGCCCATTACTTCCCCGGGGGGTTCCGGTAACCCCTCCGGCACTCCGTTTTTACCTGGTACCTCGCGGAACTCTTCCGGTGTCCGAATAACATCGTCCAATATATCATTCTTTATGTCTCGACCATTTCGAGACTCCTCGTCATGTCTGTGATCTCATCTGGGACTCCGAACAAACTTCGGTCATCACATCACATAAACTCATAATACAAATAGTCATCGAACGTTAAGCGTGCAGACCCTACGGGTTCAATAACTATGTAGACATGACCGAGACATATCTCCGGTCAATAACCAATAGCGGAACCTAGATGCTCATATTGGCTCCTACATATTCTACGAAGATCTTTATCGGTCAAACCGCATAACAACATACGTTGTTCCCTTTGTCATCGGTATGTTACTTGCCCGAGATTCGATCGTCGGTATCACCATACCTAGTTCAATCTCATTACCGGCAAGTATCTTTACTCGTTCCGTAATGCATCATCCCGCAACAAACTCATTAGTCACATTGCTTGCAAGGCTTATAGTGATGTGCATTACCGAGAGGGACCAGAGATACCTCTCCGATACACGGAGTGAAAAATCTTAATCTCGATCTATGCCAACTCAACAAACACCATCGGAGACACCTGTAGAGCATCTTTATAATCACCCAGTTACGTTGTGACGTTTGATAGCACACTAAGTGTTCCTCCGGTATTCGGGAGTTGCATAATCTCATAGTCAGATGAACATGTATAAGTCATGAAGAAAGCAATAGCAATAAACTAAACGATCATAGTGCTAAGCTAACGGAAGGGTCTTGTCCATCACATCATTCTCTAATGATGTGATCCCGTTCATCAAATGACAACACATGTCTATGGCTAGTAAACCTAACCATCTTTGATGAACGAGCTAGTCAAGTAGAGGCATACTAGGGACACTCTGTTTTTCTTTGTATTCACACATGTACTAAGTTTCCGGTTAATACAATTCTAGCATGAATAATAAACATTTATCATGATATAAGGAAATATAAATAACAACTTTATTATTGTCTCTCGGGCATATTTCCTTCAGTCTCCCACTTGCACTAGAGTCAATAATCTAGATTACATAGTAATGATTCTAACACCCATGGAGTCTTGGTGCTGATCATGTTTTTCTCGTGGAAGAGGCTTAGTCAACGGGTCTGCAACATTCAGATCCGTATGTATTTTGCAAACTTCTATGTCTTCCTCCTTGACTAGATCACAGATGGAATTGAATCATCTCTTGATGTGCTTGGTTCTCTTGTGAAATCTGGATTCCTTCGCCAAGGCAATCGCTCCAGTATTGTCACAAAAGATTTTCATTGGATCTGATGCACTAGGTATGACACCTAGATCGGATATGAACTGCTTCATCCAGACTTCTTCATTTGCTGCTTCTGAAGCAGCTATGTACTCCGCTTCACACGTAGATCCCGCCACGACGCTCTGTTTGGAACTGCACCAACTGACAGCTCCACCATTCAATATAAATACGTATCCGGTTTGTGACTTAGAGTCATCCGGATCAATGTCAAAGCTTGCATCGATGTAATCATTTACGACGAGCTCTTTGTCACCTCCATAAACGAGAAACATATCCTTAGTCCTTTTCGGGTATTTCAGGATGTTCTTGACCGCTGTCCAGTGATCCACTCGTGGATTACTTTGGTACCTCCCTACTATACTTACTAGTACAATGCCCGTGCGTTGCCACGGGCCTTTTGCTGTATATAAATCACAGTGAATTTTTAGCCCTTCCAACGACATCGCCTCAACATACTTGTCGACGGATTCCTTTTGAACGTTGACATAATCCATCTCCATCTCTTTTATATTCCGCAAAATAAATAAATAAATAAATATAAATATATATAAACACCTTTTGTATTATTGTGCGCAATAAATATATAAAGACCAATTATTTGTATGCATCTGTTCTGATTGTGTAAATACAGGTGATTTTTCTGCCCGGTCCATCATAAAGCTTTGTCAATCGAAAGCCACCTGTTTTCAAAGAATCACGAGAAGCCATCAATGTTGATCTATGATTAACAAAAGCAAACATATAAAAATATTAAAATAAAAAACGATATACAATATATATTCAATGGCCAGATGCTAAATTCGAGTAGGTGACCGTTTTTAGTCGGAGTGAGTGGCATTGTCCTTTTTAGCAGAGTGAGTCGCATTCCAATTTGAATAAACTGTAAGCTCACTTGTATATCACTTGTTTATAATTATCCCAATAAATGACTTGTTTAAGGTATCTCATATTTTTCACGATATAAAAGTATGTGACATTTCTCTCATAGCAAACAAATGCCCCCCCCCACACACACACAAAAAAAGGAAAATGCCGCTCCTTTTCTTTTTATTTTAAAAAAGTTAATTCACTCTCTCATTCTCTCACTACATGGCAGAACACGCACACTCACATCTCATTCCCCCGACCTGCTCTCCTCGTTGATGCCGTTGCCATCTCTCCCCGCCACGGTGTTCAGCCCACACCTTCCTCTCAGCGTTGTCACCCTTCCCGACCATGGCGTCGCCCTCCCCTCCTCACCCCTCTACGACGACAAATGCCGATTCCTAGTGCAAGGAATGCACACAATCATAGCCGAGGGCGACCACCATGGCGTTTTTGTTGTCTGATATGCAAAATGGTATATATCGTGCTATCCTTTCGCATATACTTTTCTAAAATAACTATTATCGATTTCAACATCAATAGAAATAGCAAAATCTATGTTGCTGCTTATGTTTAATTATTATATCACAAGATTGGATGCTTGCATTTCCATCCCAAGATAGCTAATAGCTTATCTAGAAGGATGCTTGCATTTCCAGCCTCAAGATTGCTAACATGTTGTTTAGAAGGATGTTTACATTTCGTGCTCACCGATGGACAGAGCAATAAATTTGTTATTTGGATGTTGAGTTTCTTTCCTATTCAAAATGCTCCGTTTATGTGTCTGTATGTTCACTTCCCGGCATCATATGCAAACTTGCTGACAAGTGACAAATATTTAAATAGATTGAAAAAGGTGGATGAACAACCAGTACATTTGAATTCTCTAGTTGAATGACTGTGCATTGCCATGGAATAAGAACAACATAGCGATCGAATAATTGACTCAATGCAGAAATGTGTTGGACAAGATGGCATGTGGTCTCCATCCGTACGGTAATAAAACAGGTTCTCTCTCCGTTTCTTGTCATTTCTTCGGTACCACTCCGCTCCACAACTCCGGGAGTTGAGTTGGTGGAGCTGCAGTGTAAAGCGAAGGAGTTGCAGTTTCCCCGCTCCGCAGATTCCGGGAGCGGGTGATTACCGAACAGGGCCTTAATGTTGTGAAATTTCTAACAACCAAACAATCATGTATAGCTCAGAGAAAAGATACATGAAATGATAAGACATGAACCAAGTATAGTGCGAAAGGTGAACATAAACTCAAAGATACGCATGAAATATATCATAAGTACACATGTCAAGACATAACAACATTTTTCCATGCATTTCTGGAAATCTTTAATACACATAGCATGATCGTAATATATATTGTCACTTGGATCTTTTCCGTCGATCTTTTTAAACCTTCGCGTGCCACGTTGCATTAATCCACGTTTTGTCACCATATTTTCACACACAGTATCCTTTTAAGTATTATATTTTAGATAAACTATAATAACATGGTTACTCCCTTAACTTGTTAACACTTCTATATAATGGAACCGTGCAACAAATAGATCAGTACACAAAAAGGTTATTTTAGTTTTATCTTTGCTGTTTTTTATGTACCAAAATTGTAGAGTTGGATTAAGCCATAGAAAAATCTTCTATTTTCTACAGTTTTAACTCCAAGGCAATTAGGAACATTAAAACTTAAAATATTAGATTATTATTAACTTTCTTATTCGATTCAACTACCATGTTTTTCTTACTTGAGCAAACTCAATAAGGGCAAGCATGTGGAGTGTACATGATCACCGAGAGAGACTCAGTCGAGCAACATAAACGAAAAAGGAAAAGTACCAACGTTTTGTGGAAATGAATTCAGTTAGTCATACAATAATACGTTTAGAAGATAAAAAAATCATTTGGACACACCTCGTACAAATTCTCTCAAAGAAATTCTTCATGTCATCTTCTGGAACCTACATGTTCAGAAAAACAAAGTAAGAGAGCAGACATATGCACCATAATCACCATCTCGGAACTTGTGGTGTGAAACCATCAAGGTACAAAAAAGATATATGAATATATTGTTTCCTTATTTATTCAATTTTATTCGAGATCACAGTTGAAATGTTTATAAAGTACATATTCTTAGGAAGCATTTCTTTCTCATCTTGTCTGCATAATAAACAGATCAAGGCTTAATATTATTACTTAGTATGATCTAATTTACAATAGAACTATGTGCATTTACTTACTGGAGCAACAAACCAAGGTCGAAAGGCAAAATGACAGTCTTCATATCGTGCGTCAAGCATAACTTCATTGCCTTATAAACAAATTAGAACTAACAAGCAATAGTACTAACAACCAACAGTGATGAGCCTATTGCTCTTGCACAAATGTTTATCCCAAAAAGGATCCTAAACTCCCTAGATACACTATCTGAGGCTCATTCCCTTTGCTTGAGGCACTGTCATAGGAACGACTTCAGAGTTGGTCAATTCAAACTTAGAAGAAGCATAGATAGACATGTTAACTAATAGACTGACATTTGTCACTTGTGATTGAAATTAATTAATTCACAGAATAGTATTCAACTATGAAAAAGGAATCTGAAAAATGAACATCCAGTTGTTTTGTCAAAGTGCGATGGACATTCTTGCATGGCAGAAGAGCAATCATGAAAATAAGCTCAAATATGCTCAGGGTTATTTCGATGCACTCACTTGCTAGAGCGGGCACGCCATGTAGCTACCACAATATTGAATTTGCTAATTTTTCTCAAAATAGAACTTCACGAATAGTACGACATTATAGAATCAACAGTAGCTCAGCAGCATTACTGATGCATGTACGTCTATTAGACCAATAATGCTTCGACAAAGAAAAAACTTTACAACCCTTTCACTTGTGGTCATTTTACCAGGATAATAGTAATTCTAAAACATACAAACACAAGGTTTATCTACAAAAATAATTAACTAAATGATTCAAACAAGCACGGTTATTCCCAGTTATATTAATCTCATGGAAAATGGTATAAGGAAAACTTTAGAAAATTAGATACGACAAAGGAACTTTCAATGGAGTTGTAGGGAAAATAAGCTATTGGAGTTAGTGCATCGTATGACCTTGGCACAAGAATATTTATTTAGTTTCAACATCAGTGAATCAACTGTAGGCATATCGGCTCCATCCTTTTAATTGCTTTAATTTCACAGTAAAGCTTGCAATACTGCCACACCTTAATTTATTAGTAGGACCTCAATATGGCGTTTAGAAGCTTGCATACCGCGATAAAAAAAAGTCGGCGAGCATCCTGTAGGTACAAGAAGCAAGCAAACAGCTTAGCATAATTAATTAGTAGGACCTTGATCGCTTAGACTAATTCAATTGCAGCTGGTGGAAGGCACAAGACCAATTACCTACAGGCTACAGCTCCGTGGTTGCAGAGACACATTTACAGCTTTCTCTCTTGAACATCATTCACAGATTCGCAGCTACCGGCCCTCATTTACAAATTTCTATCTTGAACATCATAGAGACATTTAACTATCTTCTCGAGGTACGTCTGAATTAACGGGACTGGCAGAAGGCAAGAACATATTGTTAGTCCTCCGTTTGGTTGAGTAGCGCCCACCGATTAGAGGATAAAAATGGCCATTCCCGGACCAAACAATCTCTGGCGACAGCGGTGAGCCACTACAAAAAAAAAATACACTTCCGTGATGATACGTGTTTGTCACAGTAGGTCGCGTTTTTTGTCATGCATGTACATCCATGACGATTTTATGACAGAATCAAGATGGTCATACATGTGCTGTCATAGAAGTGTTCCATGACATTACAAAAATTATCATCACAGAAGTGTCCACTTCCATGACGATAAATCACGCGTCACAGAAGTGCTTTCGTTAAGGGTGACCGACACGTGGCATCCACCGTAACGGAACGCCGTTAAGCTATCGGGTCGGGTTTTGGATCCGATAACCCGTTAACAGCCCCGACCAATGGGAAATTTCCACGTGTAAAATTCTTATTGGCCGGACGAAACACGTGTCAGCTCGTCAGTGGGTCAGATAGGCGCCTATGATATGTCGACACGTGCCACGGCCCACCACTGGCCCATTTAGCTTACAAAGCCGGCCCGTTTGACTTGGTCAAAAGTTAACGGGCTGGCCCATGAAAAGCCTGTTAACGGTCTCTTCGCAAATAGCCCATTTTACGGCCCGTTAACTCACAACCCGTTAGGCCCTAAAGGAAATCGGCCCAACAACGTCATGTGGGCCGTCGAATATAACACCAGCCCATTTCACTTTTGGCCCATGTATGGCCCACGACGTCTTTCGGCCCATATGAGGCCTTCGTATCTTTTGGTCCTTTACAGGCCCACGGTGACTCTAGCCCATAATGAACAGTAATTTTCTTTATACCCGTTAACGGCCCGTGATTTACATGGGCCGTTTCCAGCCCGTGTTAGCTTTCGCCTATTGACGGCCCATACGTTCTTGGGCTCCTTTTCGGCCCTCGATTACTTCCGGCCCGTTACTGGCATGTTCCCCTAATGGGCCAAATTCGGACCATGGCAAGAGTCGGCCCGTTACTGGCCTGTTCCCCTAATGGGCCAAATTCGGCCCATGGCAAGAGTCGGCCCATTACTGGCCTGTTACCCTAATGGGCCAAATTCGGCCCATGGCAAGAGTCGGCCCGTTTCTGGCCTGTTAACCCGTTGCACCGTTTCCAGCCCGTCCTATATTCTGGCCCATTAACGACCCGTTATGCCTGTGACGGAATTAAGCCTCTGCTGTCCTACGGCCTGTTAACGGCCTGTTACCGTGCTGGGCCGATACCAATTACGCCCGATTACGGCCCATGTAGACCCATTTATCCGATGGCTCGAGGCCCACCGATTACAGGCCCAGTTATCGACGGCCCGTAGGAGACCCATGGATCCTACGGCCCGTATAGGGCCCACGGTAGTTGCGGCCACTAGCAAACCAGGGAAAAAGAAGACTAGGAAATAAATAAGGCAGAAACTAACGCTAGGCTATTAAGGCGATTGCACAGATTACATCCACTCGGCATCAAAGATCGCCACCAGTGCAAATATAGGGAACACCCTACACTATACAAAAATGGCTTGCTGTTTTCTTCAGCCGGTGGCTGCACGTTAAGAATAAATTTTGTATGGCACCAAAACTAATTACAACTACATAACAAAAGGAAGGTTGGCATAAAACTTAACAGTCTAGCAGATAAATGCACCACCAGAAGTTCAGAAGCTCAGTTCATTTGACCTGACTGTTACGTTTTCATGCTGTATTGTCCGATGGAGCACCATAACCCTCGCCTTCATTTCCCCTAGGCTCCTGAACAACATAGCAAATGTCTGATAGTCTGGTTTCAAAACCATGCATATCTTGACGACATTGAGCAATGTTTCTCCTTGTTTCACAAAGGGTCTCTGTTAGGGAATGGACTTGTGTCTGGAGCGCAGATACAACATTGCTTTGAGCTTGCATATCTTGATCATGAGGCAGTTTGGACGATATTGCCTTAACAACCAACCCAGTATTACGCAGGAACGTGCTTTTGGCACTGTTAGTGGACAGGTACTGACCCACTGCAGCAAGAGCTGACATTGCGGTTATAGTTGCCTCGCCACCTTCAGAAGGTGGCGGTTCCACCATTATTTCCACAGCTCGCTGAAAAGTTGAGGTTTTACATTAGTAGTACCAGAACAGGAGGCAGCAAAACCAAACAAAGTAGCTTTGGTCTATATACAGAACTTATTCTGGTGAACCCATGTAAAATATTAGTTGTATTTTATTGCAAAGTACATAATAAAACCAGGTTCCAAACATATGACCATGTACCATCGGTAATGTATTGTCTATTTCTTCACATTGTATTGAGGGCTAAGGATAAAGAGACGAAGTTTATAATACGGTAAGCATAGTATGACATCATTCATATCACAAAACAACTGAGAACAGACAAACAGGCAATTGTAACATTGTGTGGGCAAGTCCAGCACGGAACTAGATTACGGGTCAAGATCAAAGGAACATCACTCCTCTCTTTTAAACATTTTAAGGTGCAATGATACGCTAAGACAATTGTGTATAAAATTGAAAAGAGTAATAGACATTGGCTGCAAACCATGCAGTTCAAGGCACAAGTCAGAGTAAGTAGTAGTTAAAAGGCATGAGGATTAAGGACTTACAACAGCGGCTTTGACTGGTGTAGTCATGCCCTTCTTCTTGCTGGTGTGACAGTCCTTGAAGATTTCCACAGCATTTCGTTCAGGTACTTTTTGGTCCTTGCGGGCTTTCCTCTGCATTTCGAACAAGTCAATATAGATCTGATAATATGGTACAGTGAAAAGAGTGAAACAACAGCTAATTACAAGAGCCTCGCAGTGTGCAATATAGCTACGAGATCTTGTCGTCTGTTGGAATTTCACTTTCGTATGGTTGGCCTTGTTCTTTGCACAGTTCACCTACAAGAAGATAGATTTGTGTGGCACATGCGTAAATAGGACTTCAACATGTGATCTGATCACATATATATAATGTACCTGATACTTGGGATCAGACCAGTGTTTAACAAGGCCCCTCCAGTCTTCATCCGATATATTTTCCACAGGAGATGTTTGGGAAAGTTCACTGTTAGCCTTGCCTTCAAAGTGAGTTTTCCTCAAGTTATACCGATACTGTCGCAGAGCAGACTTGAAAACATGGGTGCAAGCTTGTCTGGTTGCATCATCTTGGCTATCCAACTTGAACCTCATCTGTTGAAAATTATGGGAGTCTCATTATCAGCAACCTAGAAAGTATGGGACAGAGCAATACGCTATTACTAGTTTCCATACATAACCATACTTACAGATAAATGGTCGAGGAAGGTGTTGAACTGGGTTTCGTCTTTGTCATTCCTGTACTGAATCCATGTTGGGAGGATACGTACATGACACCTAACGGCAACAGCTGCCTCTGATACTAACTTGGCTGACTCTGTAGCATCACGTGGCCTTTTTAAACCTACCTCAAAACGGATCTCCATTCTTCCTCCTCTAGATTTAGTTAACCTATCGAGCATTATCCTTGATGTTTGTTTCCTCTTGCGCCTAGGTGCTAGTCCAACAACGAACATAGGAAGTGTTAGTGTACATCAAACTGTGAGACTACATATAAAGAAGCATGCAACTGTAACTTGACTCCGGCAACTACCTTCTTGCTGTTGAAGCTCACAAGGTTCATCTGATATTGCCAACTCGTCTTGTGTCAAGAGTGCTTGGGAAGTAGTGTCGGGTGGCAAGGGAGCTTGGGAACGTGCTGCTAGCTCAGTTGACGCATGAGTAAGTCGTGCAGCTGGTAGTACTGTGGTAGGTGTTGCAAGAACTAGGGCTGTCTCCGCTTGTTTGGTGGCAGCAATTTGTTTCTGTTTGGCTTTTTTTGCAACTCGTGTAGCATGGGATGCCGTGTTTGTAGAATTTTCCGCTGGACTTTGACCTTCTATTGCACCATCAGTACCAGCAGAATCTGCAGGATTCATCCACTTCTCATTCCCTGCCATTCTGTGTTTCTTCCTCTTTCTCTATGCCATGTTAAGTCAAGCCGACAAGAAAAACGAATAACAATTTAGTTCTTCAGAACAAATTGATGCGTGATGCAGACGAACTACAAATATGAAAGATGCTACAAATATCGCTCTGCCAAGTTAACAGTGTCTCATCATAAATGGCATTTAAACAAATGTGAAGCAGTACAAGAAATAAATCATATGCAAGTTGCAAGCAACATCACACTACCATGTTAGAGGTCTCTCGTCATTAGTGCCATTGACTAAATATTCACAGCATTGCATATTCACAGCTTATGATGTGTAAACTAAGGAGAAGGCATTTCAACAAATTAGAAGCAATGAAAACTAGACACCATATGAAAGATGCAACGAATATCACTCTACCAAGTTAAAATTGTCTCGTCATAAGTGCCATTTCAACAAATTAGTAGTACAAGCTAGAAAAGAATGTGAGATGTAACCTATATCACACTCCGAAGTCAAACGTGTCTTATGGTAAGTGATTGTTGCAGGTTACACAACAGTAGTAATTTGATGTAAGAACATGGTGTGATAGACAGATATTGTATGTTCTAGAAACAGGAACACGTGTCTTATTCAAGTATAATGTGTAAAGTAAGCATATGGAATTCAACAAAATTAGAAGCAATACAAGCTAGACATCACACATAACATGCAACCACATATAACAGTGCCAAGTTAGAGGGAGCACCGGTGATGATGCACTAGGGGAGACGTGCTCATCATAAACACAACTTTGTTGAGTGTCTATGCATGTGTTGTCTTGGAAATCATCTTGGGGGTGTGGAGGAGTAGAAACTGTAGAGGCCCTCCGTTCGGAAGGAGCACCTTTATCCGCTGCCTTGCTAACTTCCTTCCGCTTTATTGTTTTTGAATTGTCAAGTAAAACCAACAAGAAAAAGCAATAAAATTCTCTCTTCAGAACTCATTCATGCATGATACTAACAATCACTACTTTGATGTAAGGCAAACACATGATACCAGGATGGAATATGTACGAAAAACAGGACGGCATGGCATGTTCACAACTGTTTGTGTAAACTAAGCAGAAACCATTCCAGCAAATAAGAAGCAATGCAAGCTAGACACCACATGAAAGATGCAACCAATATGACTCTGCCAAGTTAAAAGCGTCCCATCATAAATGGAATTTCAACAAATTAGAAGTAACGCATGCTATAAATCATATGAAAGATGCAACTAATATCGCACTGCATATACTAAAGGTGTCTCGTCATGTTGATTGATGCGGGATACAAAAAAACAATAGTTTTATGTAAGGACATGCTTAATAGACAGATGTACTATGTACTAAATACAGGAAGGCATGTCACATTAACAGGTATAATGTATAAGCTAAGCAGACTAGCACATGCAGTTTAACCAGATTGGAAGAATTACAATCTAGACACCATATGCAACATGCAACCACATATCACGCTGCCAAGTTAGAGCAAGCACCTGCGATGCTAGTGTAGGGGAAATGCTGTAATCAACTACAGAGCTACGTTCACTATCTTCATCTAGCATTTCTGTTTCTTGAGAATCATGTCGGGAGGCTGACGCTGCATTCTTTAAATGAGGAGTAGTCCCCTTGCCTGCCTGCCTCGTCATAAGTGATTGATGAGGGATACACAAGAACATTAGTTTGATGTAAGAACATGGTTAATACACAGATGTACTAGTATGTACCAAAAACAGAAAGGCATGTCATATTCAAAGGTATAATGTGTAAGCTAAGCAGATGCAATTTAACCAAATTGGAAGCAATACAAGCTAGACATCCGGCTGGAGTGGTGAGCATGATCATCTAGGACCTGAGAGCCTGGTGGGAGGCGGGCTGCTTCGCCACCATCGCAGCTTTTTAGTTGGCTTCCAGGTGATGCCTATCTTTGCTGGGCTTGTCACTGGCTCGGCCAGTGCCCTGACTAGCTATTTGTCTTCTGGTGCTCACGGGATGGTGGTTCATGTAAAAAATATCTTTCCTTATCTTACCGACTTCGGCCTTTCGAATACAAGCTAGACACCATATGGAACATGCAACCACATATGACACCGCGAAGTTAAAGCAAGCACCTGGGATGGTGGTTCATTGCGAGCGAGGTCATCAACTCCAGAGCTACGTTTACCGTCTCCATCTGCTGACACTGCACCCTTTATAGCGCTGTAACGTGTCTTGCCTACCCGCATACGAAGCTGGAGCGACTTCTCTCTTTTCTCTTTGGCTTCTCTCATGGCAGCAGAGTCTGAAATACCCTTGCATAAAAACACAATAGTGAGAGTAAGGGTGAAGTGTGTGCAGAACTAGTGCACTGTAAAAGTAGCAGATAGCAGGTGGCTGAAAAATAAATGACAGGAGACATATGATAGCTCTACAACATTGCATGGCAAACAAAATTAGATTCTACTTCGTATGATTTTGTAATATATGAGCACAGGAAATGCAGGTACTCCTCCAGCACACCACCACATGTGGTCATATCTAAGATAACAGTCGACTGAAAATAAATAGGTCAGTCGATTTTTTTAATGAACCGTCCGATCTATAAGGAACGGGCAGATGGCCTTCGTCTACCTCCCGCCAGTCACTGTTGACGATCTTTCTCGAACCGCCAGCGACCACCGGCCCAGACCCCTGCCTCCGCCGCCCCGCCCTCCCATCGACCTCACACCACCGCCGTGCTTGGCAGCGCCCCCAGGCCATCCCTTTAATCCCGGCCGACCTCCAGATCGGGCGCCAGTAGCTCTAGGCCGCACACGCCCCTAAGATAAACACCAAGGCGCTGCTTCCCCGGCGTAATAGGCGTACTAGCGCCTGTTATGCCGGGGAATGCTTCCGTTAATTGGGAATCAACTGGCCAGAAATTGAAATTCAGGGGGGCGACGGACCTCTAGCTAAGGTGAAATAGTATATGAGGAGAAACCTTGTGCATCGCGAGTTACTAGGAACATCTAGTATCAAGAAGAAGCGGTCAACTAGTGTCTTCTGTGGGATGAATACCGTGCAAGCAGAGACGTAAGATTTGCACGAATAAGGGAAGAGGAGTACCTTTTTCGGTTGCCGGTGTGGTCACCTCCACATGTCGCGCCGATCTTCTTCTTTTTACCGGGGAAACCGATGTTCTGGAGGGTGCAGGCTTGGACGAACCCATGGCCAAATTGTTGACTGTGTTGCCGTGGCCGTATGTCGGCGGAGGGGAAGCAGATCCGAGGCGGCGAAGGACGGCGTAGCAGGAACAGCTCCGGTGCGGTGGAGGGTGGCGAAGTTGGAGCGGCAGCGGTGAGGCGCAGGACGGCGTGGTTGAACTGGCTCGGGTACGGACGGCTCGGCCTCGGCTTCAACTACTAGCCGTGGAGGGCGTTGCGGTTGAGGTTGCGGTGGACGACGACGTCGGGGTATCGGCTCCGGCGTGATGGAGGAGGGCGGCGGTTGATGGGTGGGATGGGGTGGCGGACGGAGGACGCCGGGGTTTCGCGGCTGGTGGAGAGGTAGTTTTGGCGCCCACGGAGTACGAATGGGGAATCGGACGGGTGGGGGGAACCATGTTTCGGTCTGGGACGCGCTTGTTTTTGGCTTTTTTGAACAGAAGATGGGACGCGCTTGTTTGAAATTTGGGGAAAGTACAAACTTTGCCCCCCTCTTAAATTTCGGACCTACTGCGGGTCGGGGGTAGGATGGTAATCCCAGGTGTCCCAAATAGTGGGCGGGAGCGATTTCGGCCGCGCGCATGTGTGCTTAGGCGGCCATTGTGTATGAATGTTTTTCGGATGCGGTTGCGTGGCGTCTAGATGAAGCTACAAACCTACCCCGGTTTAGACCTTTGGACGTCGGGCCGGTAGGTTTCACGGGTCGGAGTTATTAGAAAAGTAATTTCCTTGTACTACCAAACATTGGTCTCACGCGGTTTCGGGCGAGTAGAGGCTCTTTTGGCGCTTCGTTCGAAATTTTGAAACACAAGCATTCACGTTTAGAGTACTCTTGAACTATTAGGATTGACCTAAATAGACAACGTTATATTTGACCTTGTATGTTTGAAAACCTCATTAAATTATCCGCTTCTTTTTGAAATTTTGACACTTGAAAATCCTATAACTACGATTATTTTGGAATGGAGGAGCTAAATTTGAATCTATTTTGTACACGACTACATATGCTATTATGTACAAAATCAGAGCAAAGATTGGTGCCCCCATAATTTAGGTATGGTTTACAAATGCCATGATATCAAATTCAAATAATTGAATGGACTTCATGTTGAATTCGATTTTTTAAACCACCTTAAGTTGAATTCAAATGTATGCTAGTTCATAGGTAGCTATTTATAATGTCCATTGTGTAACTTTCGTATGTATAATGTGCTTTACACACACAACATGAACTATACTCACGTTTATATTCGATTGCTAAAGCGATGCATTGTCTGGAGTTCAAAATACTAACTATGTGGATCAATTGTGTCGAATAATAACATAGACATGCTCAAATTCGATAGAATCTAGATGTCTGATGGATCAATGACCGCTCCTTACGCGAATTGCAAATATCATGATCCCATCCTAATATTTGGATACAATTTATATCTTTAATCAATGTGTAGAGCAGTCTTTTACGTGTAGTTTCACTCTCCATCGGTGGTCTCTCACACATGCTCACACACTCTCTCCCGAGGTGTCTTTCTCGCACACATGCTCTAGATATAACCCTCCCTCCCTCTCGTAACCATTTACAACTGTTTCCACTAACCTTTATCACAAGCACTCTTCCTCTCGCAAACATACACACGCACAATCCTCATCGACCCTTTCTATATACATGGACCTGCCTACGTGTCTCATGTACGCACATTATCTTTACGCCTGTCTCTCACGCATTGTCTCACACCTCTCTTCCTAATCGACGAGTATGATTCTAGCAGAGCATTCTGTAGGATGCCCCTTAAAGTTAGGTTGGATGAATAGTAATATCAGAGATAAAGGGGTTACCTTAGTCCGAGAACCTAGGGTTACAAATCCTAGCCGGCTTTGTCAGTGGACACAGAGTCCTTCACAATTCTGCTATCTTTGTCTTGTACGACTAGTCATCCATGGGTCTTCCTAAATGCGTCACGGGCCGACCAATGTGGCGCAGGACGGAACCGAACGAAGGGCCTCACCTCGACCCACCGGACCTCACGCGGTGACACACCCTCTGCCCCCACGTCTCATTATCTTCTCACACCCACACATACCAACACAAACACCACACACACAGAAAATTTCTCCTGGTGCCTCTATTCCCTCCCCCCTTGCATATACACACTCAAGGGAATGGAATCTCTTGTCGTGACGTCATATTCGTCTCTCTCTCTAGACCACTCTCATTTCTCGTGCTATCTCTCCCACGCCCCCCCCGTCGGCCCCTCTATCCATGCCTCTCTCGAATACGTAATACACACACATACCTCTCTAGGCCCCGCCAAATGCATCAACTACACATTCACACATGTTACATCACGTACCCCATTGATCTAAAAAGCCCTCTCTTCACGTTTATTTCGCATACAACATTCCTTTTGAATAAAGTGTGGCCAAAAAATTATTTTAGAGTTTCTACATATATACAACATTACAAAGTTATATGGAGGAGTACGAACGCTAATTTGCATTGCATGGTGCCCACAATGATATTTATTCCGCACTGTGAATTTGTATATTTTTATACTATATACAAAGTTAGTCATAATAAAGAGAAACGAAGAGCATCTCTCTCTCCATCGCATACCCCCCTGTACGCCCCTTTCACGTATGCACACAAAACTATCTCCAGGTCCTCTAAAAGTAAGCCCCCAGAAAATTCACGCATGTTTCATCTTTCTCTCGCGATATATGCAATGACGATCATTGTATTTGAAGCGAAAGCACGATACGTACATTGGACTTCAGAATCCACTCATTACGGTCACCATTTACGTTTAGTGGTTATTATACAGTCACGGGCTCACCGTACAACTCTGTATTTGCTCATGACATGACTAGTTGACCAGTTAAACGCTCCACGTGGCACCTCTAGTGTTGCATCACATTATCTCACTACCATCGTGCCCACCTGTCGACTTGTATCTACTCTACATCTACACTCTTATAAAATACATAAAATACACTCTTATAAAAAACAGAGTTGGTGATGATGGTGTGCCTGCCATCCTGCAATATAGGCCGTCCGATTTATATCTGACGGATAGGAAAGAAACTTATGGCATCTTTGCAAAAAGGTACCCACACACCTCTCCACCATTTGCAAATAAGGCCTTCCCTCATTCATCCTTTTCTCTCACAAGATAAACAAGTCATACAAATGCATCTTGATGTTACGTGCAATGCACGGGCATCTTGCTAGTAAGAAGGAAAACAAACGACAAAAAAATATTTGGACGGTGGTTCGAAGTCATGACCGCGGGCACAGCAGATAAGGTGGCCTTGTATTGGTATCCTGAGCCATCTGTTTTAACACACAGGAGCTGGTGTGGTGATTATACACACACGCACGCATGCACACGAACTGCATCCACGCAACACTCACACAAACACAATGCACCCACGCACGCACGCAACACTCACACGTACACACGCAGCCACGCACGCACGCAACACTCACACGCATGCACACGAACTGCATCCACGCAACACTCACACAAACACATGCACCACGCACGCACACAACACTCACACGTACACACGCAGCCATGCACGCACGCAACACTCACACGCACGCACGCACCACTCACACGCACACACGCACGCATGCATGCACACACCAGTCAACCACACGACCAACACACACTCTCACGCTCAAGTGCTCAACCTACACGTGCATGCGCACACATCAGGCCCTGACAGACACATACACAACCAGGTGATTCCCGCGCACGGGTTGGAGCCTTGTCGCGCCTGCGTAAATTTGTGTTTATCTGACCTTTTGCCTATGCGAACTGACAGGTGGGACCCACAAGGAACATGGTCAATTTAACTAGTCAACATGGCGCCACGCAGACTATTTGGCCGGTCAACAGAGTGCAATCCGATGCTGAACTATGAGCAAGTGACCGTATAATCACCGCAAAACGTATATAGTGACCGTAATCAGCTTATTCTGAAGTTCGGTGACCGTATTACGCTTTTCTCTCTGTAGGCCCTCCAAAACTACATCTCTACACGTTCTCGCATGTTACATCTAACAACTATGCAATACAGCACTACTACTACACTCTAACACAATAAATCATATGTGTTTTTAGTTTTACTAGATATCATATTGTTACTTATAATTATTCAGTTTGCATACATTAAAATTGCCTTTGAAATGTATGGCCAGTATCATCTACCGCGCGGGAAAAATCCCGCCCTTTCCTGTTTAATCGGGTTTGTATCGATGGATCGTGCGAAACAGCAAAACTATAGTACTATACAGTACAAGTGACAGTTCACTGGGCCGTCGTGTCGTCTACTCCTCCGTCGTAAGAGTGGAGCGCTCGCTTTCATAAATCTTCTAGTCCCTTTCGCCGACATGTGGGACATCAAGCTACCGGGTCCACGTGCCATACCGGAATACAGTGCAGAGCAGCCGGGGTGAAGCACCCCAGTCATGGCGCCGCGTAGTAATGAGCAATGAGGCGTCAAATCACAAAGCTGCACCTTTCCCGCAGTTAAGTTGGAGGGACGAAGCAACCATCATTTCACTCGTTGCTGAATCCGCTTCTCCCTCATCTTCTTCAACTTAACCACGTGTTGCTTCTGCCGTTGTTCTGCCTCATGTGGGACGCGGATCGGCTTGGTAAAGCACTGACACGTGGGACCGCATGTTAGCAAACCGCGAGGACAACGTCCTCCGAAAATAAGAAGCCTAATCCTAGACTTACAAAGGGCTACGTAGCTGCTACGTATACTTTCCATCTAATCTATATATGCCCCCCTGATTTTCAGGTGGGGTGGGCCTAATCCTCTCCTTTAATCCAATCAAATAGTCCCACATCACATCAGTTCGTAACTTTACGTAAACCATTACGTGGATGTAGCATTGCTCAAATAAGAAACCTCCCCCGCCATCCGCGCGGCAAAATCACCTCCTTTTTACTAATCTTGATTCTATAATTTTTTAGATCAATATAATTGAGATTTGTATAGATAGCACACAGGAGCAAAACCAAGTGGTACGGTTAAGGGCATCCACAATGTGTAGCCAAATGTGAAAATAGCTTTTGGCATCGTGGGAACCATTGTGGACGGTGTTGCCAAAGCCAAAAAGATGGAACCGAAGCTCCCTGATTGATTGATTGAAGGAATAGAAAAATGCAACGTCTCTCCTCTTTCTCCCATGCTTGGACGCATGTAGTACAGTATAGAGCACAGAGTCTACTCCCCTGTCCCTTCTATCACAAATCACAAAGCAGTGAGGCGTCAAATCACAAAAGCACGGACGAAGCAACCATCATTTCACTCTTCGCTGACTCCGCTTCTCCATCGTCTTCTTCGAGAAACCATCTCACCGCACTAGTACTCCTAGTAGTACTCCCTCCGGTCCTTTTTTGTCTGCGTCTAAGAAAATTTCGTTTTCCCCGCAATGCTCTGCGCATTGGCATTTTTTCGCTGCTCTTTCCAACCGGGCCCTCCATCCCTTTCCACCGCATGCGTGCCTGCAGTAATCCCATCTCTCTTTCCCATGTGCTTCGCATCTTCCCAAGGCAGAGAGAGCTGCTTGCATGCAGAAACAGGAGAGAGAGCGAGAGGCGCATGCGTGCAGAGAGATGGACAGGGGAGAGAGAGAGACGACATGCATGCATGCGGAAGTGAGAAGGTTGGTTTGCATGGCGCTGCATTAATCAAGCGATGAGGAGTGAGATGGTTAGCTCTTTGGTCTTTGGAGAAAAAAATACGCATTAATTGACACGTGAAACGAGGATTTGTATCGATTAAATCCCGCGAAGGAAAACCCCGCCTTTCTTTTTTAACACTAGTACTCCTAGTACGTACGTACTTATCCTGTTTGGGTCTAGGCCTTGCATTGCCAAACTTCGCCACACATTTTTGCCAAGCTTGCCTAAAGTTTTCAAAATGAGAAGGAGGTACACTTGCGCACGGCTGTCGCGGTCGCACCGCACCCTCACACGGTCGCTCCTGCACGCCGCGGTCGCACCGCACCCTCACACAGTCGCTCCTGCACGCCGCAAACCCAACCAAGGGAACGCACCCTCACTGACACGTGCTGTCGCATGTGAACAAACCAAACTCAGCCATCCTATCGCTGACACATAATTTTCGTTCATAGAGTATGTTTATCCAACCGCATGTTGGGGAGTATCCGTACGGCCCGTGCGGTGGTCTGTTGGGGAAGAAGAAGAAGAGGTGAGGAAGAAGGAAAGAAGGGTTAGGAGACGTAGGATATTCATCCAACCGCCTGAAATGGTAGACTGACCCAAGTCAGGCGACTTGCATAACAAATATATGTTTTTACACAGCAAAAGATCCATAAAAACAACAACATAAAGAAAAACTATCACTGCTCGCGGAAAGAGACGGCCTCGTCGTCTTTGGCTGCCGGCGCGAACCAGCCGTCGCTGCCGACGTGTGTCTCCGCACCGTGGTTGTCCTCGGCCTCCAGCTACTCGTTCAAGCGGAGCGTGCGGGCGCTCTGCACGGACGAGAGCACAGCCCGGTTCAAGTCGACGACGTCCGGTTCCGCCTGCAGGAGGGCCTCGATGGCAGCGGCATCCGCGCGCTCCGCGTCGAGTCGAGCCTCCGCCGCCCGGTTCAAGTCCAGGACGTCCGGTTCCGCCTGCAGGAGGGCGTCGATGAGAGCGGCATCCGCGCGCTCTGCGTCGAGTCGAGCCTCTGCCGCCCGGTTCAAGTCCAGGACGTCCGGTTCCGCCTGCAGGAGGGCCTCGATGGCAGCGGCATCCGCGCGCTCCGCCTCAAGTTGAGCCTCCGCCGCCCGGTTCACATCCACGACATCCGGTTCCGCCTGCAGGAGAGCCTCGATGGCAGCGGCATGCGCGCGCTCCGCGTCGAGTTGAGCCTCTGCCTCCCGGTCCTCCTTTAGTATCGCCATGTTGAACCGCTGGTCCGCCTGCACCATGGGGGACTCGGACGCCGGCACGAAGTCGACGTCCATCGTCTCATACCCATCGGGGGCCTTCTGCGCCGCGACCTCCGCCATGAACATTGGATCGGCTTCCTCCTCCTCGTAGCTTGGCTCCAGAGAACTCGGGGATTGGCCCGCCGCAAAGCGAGCTTGGGAACGGAGGTCTGTGGCGCCGACCGCCGCCGCGATTTCTGCGCGGCGCTCCGGCGTCAGCATCTTGTAGTAAGTGATCTTGCGGCGCACCATGGCTTTCCGGCGAACTAGGGGACGCTTGATGCGGGCTAGGGGATCGAAAGGTGGGGGAATGGGCTGGAGATTTGGTGTGGTTTTAGGGCAGTGGCTGGCGTAGGCCGAGCAGCGAAGGTTCTGGTGTGAATAGTGGTTCCGGTGACGACCGGTCAATCGGTTTTGACTGTACATCGCTCTTGTCGCGTTCGCGTTGCAGCCCGGCACGCTGGACCCTCCACGTCGCTCACCGAATGGAACGCGCTTCGTCTTGCGTTTTCGCTCGCTTGTGGGACCGCAGTTGAGAGCAAACCGACGTCCCTCCCCCTCCCCCGCCCGCGTCATTTATTATACCACCACTCCCTCCGTTTTATGCGGAGTAAATAAAAACAGAGGGAGTATACTACGGATGAGGATCCCCTGACGTGGCCGAACCCATTGAGTAACTGACATGCGGGGCCTAGCAAGCATGGGGTCCGCCAGTAAGTGACCGAAAGGGAGGGTAAGGCAGGGATACCTACGTCAGAGGATCCACTTCCACTATACTACTTTGACCAAATGTTAGAGTAATAATATATGACATGCAACTTACACAAATGTTAGAGTAATAATATATGACATGCAACTTACACAAAGCATACAGGGTCTAATGCGTTTTTCGAGGCTAACTTTGACCAAATGTTAGAGTAATAATATATGACATGCAACTTACACAAAGCATACGGTCAAATTCGTATGTGAAAGGAGTTTCCAATGATATAATTTTCACATTATACATCTCATGTACTATTAATCTTGTCAATAGTCAAATTGGAAACCATCTCGAGTACAAATCTAGGAGTACGTACGAATCTAACAATATTGATTGGGCGTTGTTGAATGTTGATACCTTTTTGATCAAAGTAGAGATACTTTGACTACACATAAAACTTATATGTAAACTAGAAAGGATAGGAGGGAGTATATTGTACGTTCAAAAACGAAACGAACATTGAATACCCTTTATATATGATTTGCGGATGCTATGATCACCGGTTCAAAATTTTGAATCCGCCTTAGGTATCACGTGCCCCCACTCGTTCCCTCTCGATTTCATCTCGGGGTCCGGAGATCTATTGAAAGAGGACTAGGGTGGGTACATGCGAATGATACTCGGCGGAATGTTCAAATGAGGCATGCGGGAGGATGGACTCGACTGGAGGGCGACATGATCGATGGAGAAGAGGGTTGGAGAGGAATGAGAAATAAGCAAACGCCACATGATTATACTTGAACGGCTCAAATAAACAATAAGTTGTCTCGCTTGGCCTACATAGTGAAAGGCCTAATGCGCAACGCGGAGCACTGACGCTCGAATATGGCCGGGAAAACAGGGAAACCGACATGTGGGGCAGACTAGTCCAATGGAGGAGCTGGCCCACGACCTCCTCGCCACCGACAACCGTTCATGTGGGTCGTTGGGGCCAACAACGGGGCGCAGCTCCAGCACCGCCTCTGGACACGGCGACCGCGGTGAGCGACACGCTCATATCGTAGCTAGACACGGTCGGTTTCAGTGTGCCGAGGGTGGCGTTAGTGCTGTGGCACGACCAACGGTATGTTTGGTTTGTGCCCAAGGTTGCCCCATCAAAGCATTGGGTAGCCAAAATTTTGGTTGAGGTATTGGTTGCCCATGATTTGGCCGACATTGGCAAGAAAAATGAACTAGAGTTGGCTAGAGTTCATTGGCATGCCAAAGAAATGGCAACCATCCAAACAAAGACCAATCTTTGGGTCATGACCAAAATTTTGGTTGAGGTATTGGTTGCCCATGATTTGGCCGACATTGGCAAGAAAAATGAACTAGAGTTGGCTAGAGTTCATTGGCATGCCAAAAAAATGGCAACCATCCAAACAAAGACCAATCTTTGGGTCATGACCAAAATTTTGGTAAGGTGCACTTTGGCCACAATCCAAACACACCCCAACACCCGGCTCGTCGAGGATGCACGGGGCGCCGCGACGCGTCCGCGGAGTGGTGTAGCGCGGCCAACTGCATCCTCTGGACCTGAGACCATGCCGGGTCGTCTTGCTTTTTCAATGACATGCGGGGATCGCATGTGAGCAAAGGGCATCTCCAACGTTGCCACGACCGCAGCTGACTACCCTGGCACACCAAAACCCTCGTCCCTCGCGCCGTCGCGCGGTGCGTTCCCAGCCGGCGCCAGCTGCCCGCATTCATGCGTCCGTTCGTATGTCGTCGTTAAGAGGCTCGGTGCCCGAGGAACCAACTCCGGCGACTTAATGACGCACCCGGACGCTTGGCCTCACCGGAATGCGCTACTTAAAGCGGCAACGCCCAGCTAACCTCCACACCATAGCGCATCGTCCTCCTACCTGGCACCACATCCGCCATGACCGCAAGTGCGAACGCTCTGCGGGAGAGCTTGTCTTCGGGGATGAAGCTCGAGGTCGCCGCCCTCGCTCAAGTCGCCTCTCGCGACGCAATAGCGGCGTAGCCGGACGCGGACGCGACCGCACAAGCGGTGGCCACGCTGGCGGCCGACGACGGGAGCACCGTCAGCCACGCGTCCTACTTGCCGCCGTCCAACGTCCGGCACCGCCGAGGTCGGGGACTCCTCCGAGGATGAGTAGGGCATGGGAGGCGGCAGGGCATGGTGTGCCAACTGGCCGGTCCGTATCCCGTGTTCTACTCTTCCTCGCCGGAGACCGCACCTTCACTTCACGGGTCTTGAACCCCGCCCCCGTACATAGAGATCGCAGATGGAGGACGTCGGTCGCCGCCGTAGAATAGGTTTAGGGTCGGGTTTCTTTTATTTTTCTGTCCTATAAAAGTTCGAAATGTAATGAAAATCTGCCGTGTTTGCATTAATCTCGGCCGGTGTATATGAACTTTCACAATAATATACATATTGTAGGAGTACTAGCAAGATGCCCGTGCGTTGCACGGAAGATCAAGATCTTGTGGGAGAAAAGGATGAACGAGGGAAAGCCTTATCTGCAAATGTGGAGAGGAGTGCGGGTAAATTGTCATAGTTTCCTTCCTATCCGTTAGATATAGATCGGACGGCCTATATTGCAGGATGACAGGCACACCATCATCACCAACTCTGCTTTTTATTGAACCGAGACAAATCTAACATGCGAAGTAAAATAAACACATAGGGTCTATACATACACAAATTATCTTAGGCACTCCAATAGTACGTCCACTACACATTCACGCATTTCACATCTTTCTACATCTACGGGAACCTACGAAAGGGTTAACGTAAATTGCCTCTCTCTCTCCTCCCCTGATTTTCATGGTGGTGGGCCCCTCCCTCCCCCCAATCTACAATCAACAGCTCACACGTTTCACATTACGTTAATTACGTAACTGGGATTACGTAGGTGTAGCATTACTCGTCCTAAAAAACCCAACTAAGCCAACCTCCCAGCATATCGCGCGGGAAAAGACCCGGCCGCGCCGTTTTAGTCGGGATTACCGGATTACTAGTAGTAGTATCGATGGATCGCGCGAAGCAACAATTTTTTTTGAGGGGGCGAAGCACCTAGTTTAAAAGGAAAAAAGGCGGTACACTCACAGCACTCCTGTCGCGGTCGCATTGCACCCCACACACGTTCGGTCCTGCACACGGCTCACGCAAACGGAACGCGCTTCGGCTTGCCTCTTCACTGACACGTGGGACTGCACTTGGAGAAACCGACCATGCGCCAAACTCCCCCCGCCCACCGCGCGAAAATCCTCCCCCCCCCACACCCAAAAATTCCCCCCAAATCCGATTCAACCGCCCTTCGGCCAACTAGCCAATAATATTCCCCAAACCCCCTCCCCCTGTCCCCCTCCACTCCATTCGCTCCGCCAAAGCCGCCCTCCCCGCCGCGCCGATACGTCGGCGCCGCGGTTCGGCGATCCTCTCGCTCCCACAGTACGCTCTCGTAGACTGCCGTCCTCTAGCCGCGCCGCCACCTCTGGCTACGTTCTTGTGGAGGCGCACGGCGGTCAGCGCCGCCACCGCTGGCGACGTTCGTGTGGAGACGCACGGCGGTCAGCTTCTCCCACGGTACGCGCATTCTAGACTGAGGCCCCGTTCATGTCGGTGTAGCGCTGAATGTTAGCTGATAGACGCTGTTAATCTCACTGTTTGCCGAAGTAGTTTACTGTCAATATGCTCTGCTTAAGAAGCTTCCTTGCCCTGTTCTGCACTCAATCTGCTTAGCTGAGATGGCATGCCAAGGCCGATTAGTTGCTAAAATATCCTGCCATATATTTATTGTGACGTAGATTGCCATGGTCTAGTAGCCAATCTGTTAGGTGAAATAGCTCTACACCGTTTTATACTCGATCTTTGTTGCTGCGATGGCCTTCGATAGTTCGATGGCTGTGTGCTCGGCCTCATTGACTGCTGAAACAGCCTGCCATAATTTGGCACTCAAATCTGTTTGCTGAATTAGCTTTACATATATTTCGTTACTTAGATCTGCTCGTCCAAATATCTTGCCATAGCTTTAGACATCGACCTAGGTATTTTTTCTGGACTTCATAAAAAAGCATATATGTTTTTCCTGTAATATCTAGTAGAAGAACTAATTTGTATGTCTAACAGATGGACAGGACTTGGATAACTTCTGCTCGAAGATTCTCCGCTGCATATGTCGAGGGGGTTGAAAACTTCATGAACTTTATCAGAGCTGAGTACGGTGGTCCGAAATCAGATGTGCTCTGCCCGTGTAGCAGTTGTATGAATTCAGTTACAAGACCCCAGTCAACTGTGCAAAATCATCTACACTTGTATGGGATGTCGGTCACATATACTAGGTGGGTTCATCATGGTGAAGCTGTGAACGTCAATGTTATTGACTACGTGGAAGCAGCAGATCACCATCTTGATCTGCCTGATGCTCAGGTGGAAGAGGAGGAGGAGGTGGTGGTGGCGGAGCCAGTGAGTTTGACCAACATTGAAACAATGCTACGAAATGCTCGTGCATTCCGTGAACTTTCACCTGCAGAAGAAAAACGGTGGGCCCGCATGTTGGAACAATGCAACGTTGCTGTCACCCCAGGAAATAAGCTGTCAGTATTCTCAGCTATGGTTACCTTTCTTCAGGTGAAGACATCTGAGCGGATGACCAACAAATCATTCGATGCGATGGTGGCTGCTTTCCGCAAATCTTTCCCAGATGCGTCTGAGCTGCCACACACCTACAGTAAAATGAAGATTTTCCTTCGTGTAGTTGGAATTGGATATGATATGATCCATGTTTGTAAGAATAATTGTGTTCTATTCCGGAAGGATTATGCCAACTTAAGTGAATGCCCGAAATGTAAATCATCAAGATGGAAAAATGGCGATGCTGTGAAGAGGATTCCTCATAATGTTCTCAGACATTTTCCAATTACACCAAGATTGCAGAGGTTGTTTCATGATGCTGAAACAAGAGAGGATGTACTGTGGCATTCTAGGAACTAGGAGTACAGAGATCAGAATGTAATGAGACATCCATCTCATGGTAGTGAGTGGAAAAGCTTCAATGATAAACACAAAGAGTTTGCTACTGACCCGAGAAACATTAGACTTGGCTTAGCTTCAGATGGATTTAACCCATTTGGCCACCAGAGCGCCACATATAGCATGTGGCCAGTGCTTGTTATCCCTTACAACATGCCTCCAAATGTCTGCACCAAAGAATCAAACTACATGATGGCCTTGCTCATCCCAGTTCCAAAAAGTCCTGGAAAGGATTTTGATTTGTTCATGGAGCCTCTTGTGGAGGAACTTCAACAGCTATGGAAGGGTGTTCTCACTCGAGACCTATATAGCAGCCCACCAGCTGATTTCTTTCTGCATGCTGTTATAATTTGGTGCATCCATGATTATCCGGCTTTGGGCACGATGTCAGGGCGAACGACACATGGTTACAATGCATGTGTTCGCTGTGACAGGAATCCGCTGTCATACGCAATACTTAGCAAGATCTGTTACATTGGACACCGCCGTTTCCTTGCCAAGGACAAGCCGCATCCTAGAAAATACAGAAGACATGTGTTCAATGCAAAGCATGAAAACCGTGATGCGCCTAAGAGGCTCACCGCCGATGAGTTTCAAGTGGAATTAGAGAAGGTCAGGCATATTACACCAGGAAACCATCCTGGTAATGGTAGCGGGAAAAGGAAGCGTGGCAGGGTAGAAGAGAGATTATTGTTTACCCGCAGGTCCACTTTGTGGGACTTGGAGTATTGGAAAGATTTGGATCTGCAGCATAATCTTGATGTGATGCACATCGAGAAAAAATATATGTGACAGCATTATCGGCACACTTCTTAATATTGAAGGCAAGACAAAAGATACCTTAAAATCTAGGATTGATTTGACAGTATCAGAAAGGATTTGCAGGTGCAAAATGAAGGTAAACCACGGGATATGGCACCAGCTGTGTACGTCTTGGACAAGGTAAAACGAAAAGAATTCTGCGAGGTCCTGTCATGTGTGAGATTCCCACATGGATTTGCTTCCAACCCTGAAAGGAGAGTCAGTGCAGATGGAAACAAGGTACAAGGGTTGAAAACTCATGACTGCCACGTCCTACTTCAAAGGGTTTTACCTGTTATCCTTAGAGGATTGGGCCACCCTGACTTATACAAAGCAGTTGCAGAGTTGGGACAATTCTTCAGGGAACACTGCAGTAGGAATATCAGGGTAGATGCTTTGGAGCGTCTTAGAGACAAGATACCAACTATCCTATGCGACCTTGAGAAGATATATCCTCCAGCCTTCTTTGATGTGATGGTGCATTTGGCTATTCATCTACCTGATGAGGCACTACTTAGAGGTCCAGTACAGTATGGCTGGATGTACCCTATTGAAAGGTGGCTAGGCACTTTCAAGGGCTATGTTAGGAACGGAGCTAGACCCGAGGGTTCCATTGCAGAGGCCTACATTGCTACAGAAGCGTTGACATTCTGCTCAAAATACATTGAAACGGCTGATCAGCTTAGCAAAGAGGTGGGTGAAGACAATCCCGGGCTCAATGTTTTCGATTATTCTGTTCGAGTTACAGGGAAGAGTCGACAAGAGGACAAACCTAAAGATTTGGACAAAATGGTTTGGTATGTGTTAAATAACTGTCCTGAGATACTACCTTATATCAAGTAAGTGCAGTACTACAACTTATACATCGCAATCTACTAAACTTGCAGCACATTCTTATATATTTAGATGTTTGATGCGATCACTATGTTGTGCAGCATCTACAAAGAGGAGTTACTGTCGCAAAATCCAAGAAACATTGACAAACTGGTTATGGCAGGATTTGCGAAATGGTTCAAGAACCATGTAAGCTTTTGAAGTGCACTGTCAGTTTTTTTAATATATTGAGTACATAAGATGATCAGCTTGTCTATTTTCTAACCATAGCTTAAGAAGATGTGGGAGGATGGGCAGGCAGTTGATGATGCCCTTTACTCACTAGCAATGGGTCCTGATACTCGGGTAAGACATTATGAATCTTGCGTTGTTGGAGATGTGCGCTACAACACCCTTGCACGAGACGAAGGCAGGAAGACACAAAACAGTGCCATCATGAGCACGGATACGTATGACAAAGAGACAACTGAAATGTATGCTAACATAACAGACATTGTTCAGTTGCAGTATATCTCCAGTTTCGAGGATCATCGGTGTGTGGTTCTGTTGTGCTGTAGTTGGTATAACCTGTTTTCCAGGATCGCAAAACCCAGAGCTGATGATTATTTCAAATCCATCAATGTCAAGGCGGCCTACCAGACCAACGAGCCTTTTATTTTGGCAAATCAAGCAACACGGATATTTTTCTTGGAAGACACATTTGCACGTAGTGATGAGTGGAGAGTATTGCAAAGGTTTGAGCAGAGGAATTCGTTTAATGAAGTTGCACAACAAGATGATGCTTACACTGCTCCTGATGTACAAGATAACACAGATGTTCCTAATATCTTTGAGAACCATCACGTCAATGACGCCGGTGAAAAGATTGCCTGTCGTGCTGTGGACATACAAGAGTTGATCAAGAAGAAGCCAACGTTTGAGGACGTTGAGGACGAAGAAGAAGATGACACCATGTGGAATTACGATTCAGACTGATACACATGGCGAAGATGTTGACATTGCTGCTGCAGATGATGATTACATTGCTTTTGTCGTATTTGCCTGTTAGAAGATGTTTTTTATCTACTATGTGAAATTGTGTTTGCTATGACAACTGAAACCTGATGAACATGTTGTTTAGTATTTTGCTGTGAGAACATCACTTGTTATGTATGCTGATTTGTGTTTGGTGATTGTATGACAACTAAAACATGATGACATTGTTGTTCAGTTGTACTCATATTTGGCTGTGAAACTTGAATTTGATGACATAGTTTGCTGTTGGGCTGCAATTTGCTCGACGTCTTCGAATGAGAACAAAGCTGACCCGACAGGGCCTCTGCTATTTATTTATTTATATGAGCAAAAGGGGATACCCCCTGATTTCCGTTAATAGAAATCATTAGATGTTCACAACACTACACCCAGCCTGCTACACAGGTTTCATTCATTACTAGTTTCAGCAAAGTGCTCATGTCGTAGCCAATGAATACATCACGAGTGCTACATACACTGCAAATAAAGAGACAATCATCCTACAGAGCACATCGATTTTGCCCATTATCTTCACAAGCTCTTTCATCTCCTCATTGCTGTCAAGGCCGTTCAATAGCTGTTGCTTGGCCATGATCAGAGGAACTGCATCTTTAACCTTCTGCTCTGCATCTTCCTCTTCTACCGTTCCTTCAGTTACATGTCCAACACCCCAACCTGTTGGTATTGGGATTCCTCGGCTAACCAAATAATCAGCGTAGTTGCATTCCCCCACATCAGCAACTTCCCAGAAATACAAATCACACGAATCTTCCCTTTTCTGCACGAATCAAATTGGAAGATCATCAACCAAACTATTAAAAAAAATCAGCAACTAAAAGCAGCAGAACAACACTTAAACATATTATTACCCCATGATTCGGGCATTTGTAGAAGACTCGGTCAAGGTTGCGGATTGTGGTTGAGACGCGACGGATGACTCTGCGTGATTTGCAGCAGTGGCACCACACCAACGGCAGCGGGTTGTGATGAGCAATCGGCTGCGGTGCGCGTGCCGGCGGGGGTGTGATGAGACCCACAGGCGATGGTACGGGTGGCGACTTGGCGCATATCTAGTTGTTGCCTGCTGAAGAGCAGGTGGACGAGCAGCCAGCGGACATGGTTGCTGCGGCCAGAGCTTCTGATGCTAGGCAGAGTAAGTAGAGAAGAGGAGAACCGAACGTTTTATATGTCAGTTTCATTACTTGCAGAGTAGCATAGCACCATATATAGTCATAGTCTACATTTGGATTCGAACCAGCTACAGGAGCACGTCTTTCTTTTTTCTAAAACTCGGCAACATCTCTTTACTAGTACACTAGCTTGTTCTGTACGCCTTCCCAAGTCTTTGATTTTCTTTCCCTTTTTTGCGAGGAAGGAAGGAGGACAAAATTGAGAGTTCCTGTGACTCAAACCCAAGACCTCTCGGTTGAAAACCAAGGGTGCTAGTCACTTATGTGGCGAACGTTCACTGTGAGGAGGACGGCAGACGAACGCATTTTCCTCGCAGTTTTCTTCCTATATATAAAAAAGTATGCTACTTGGTGTCCGCTTAGTCAACAAACGATTGTGCCAACCTTGATCGTTGGATTGACATCCAACGTCTGTCGCGTTTCTTCAGTCTCTTCTTCCTCGAGCTGCCAAAACCAAACCAGCGCCGGCGGGACCGCCTGCTCCCGCCTCCCACGGCTGGCTGTGATCTTCCCCGGCTCCTGTTCGTTCCCGTCCGAGGCCTCACCATCGTCCTCCGCCTTGGTTCGCTCGCCGCGGCGCCGCCCTCCGGTGTTGTCAACATGGTCAACAACCAAGAGGAATAAGGAGATGAATGTACATGGTGAGGATGACAGTAGGGACCCAGCAGCGCGCGCAGTAATTTTGTTTTTTCGGGACGGAGAAGGGTATCAACTGGGTTGTGCGGGACTCGTGGCCCGTCTAGCCCAGGCTTTTATTTCATATGTTTAGCACATGACCAGCCCAGTTTGTTTTTTCCTTTCTGAAAATGGCTAGCCAGCTATTTTCTTTTTTGCAGAATAACCAACGTAGGCCTACTTGCTTTTCTACGCCCTGCTGGGCCGGAAATCTTTCAAGACGAGGAGGGATGCATTTTGCCCAGAAAATGGGCTATAAGTACTAATAAATGGGCTGTAAAATGAAAAAATACAGCAAACAGGCAATTAGTTCCAAAATACTGTTTTCTTTCAGATTTTGATATTTTAAATTTCATTGTTTTTGTGCGGGTAAAATTTCATTGAATTTAAATTAAGGTATATTTAGATTTAAAATTAATATTATTCTGGCTAGAAATTCGGGTTGTATGCTGTTTGGGACAGATTTGGAGGCTGACTTGTGGGTCTACTAGGTTGACGTGTACTTTGGCTTTGTCAACTTAGTCCACAAATGATTCTAGCAGCAGTGACCGTTGGATGTTAATCCAACGGTCGTGCTGCTTCTTCAATATCTGATCTTCTTGCTCCAGCCGCCCAAACCAGCTCCGGTGGGACTGCCTGCTCCCGCCTCCCGTGGTCGGCTGTGCTGCCGCACAGGCCGCACCGCCCCACCCTACTTCATTGCTGGCCAGGCCATTCCTCTACTCACCCACACCTCCTATTATTTTCCGGCGACGGCAACCGGACCAGTAAACCCTCGTACTCCCCACCGCGTGGGCTACCATTGCCGAGTCTTTCCCGGCTCCGTGTCGTTCCCTTCCTAGGCCTCGCCGTCGTCCACCGCCATGGTGCTCTCGGTGCGGCCTGGTCAACGTGGTCAACGAACGACATCCATCGGCCGTGGACTGTACGCGCAAAATAATGATTCCTCCACCTGACAGCTAGGACCCATCGGAAGGGCCTCTGTATTTCGCGCAAAAAACATTCCCCCCGCTGACATGTCGGACCCACCAGCTATATCTTCGCACGCAAGGAAGTGCCTCCTTATTACGCACAAAAAAATGAATACCCCCCCTACTAGCTGGGACCCACCATAGTGGGAGGATGACTTGTGGGCCAACTAAGTCGACGGGGACGGAGGGCTTTGTCAACTTAGTCAATATGAACGATTCTAGCTCCAGTGACCGTACGATGTCCATCCAACGGCCGTAGTGCTTCTTCAACCTCTGGTCTTCTTGCTCTAGCCGCCCAAAGCAGCGTCGGTCGTGCCGCATGCTCCTCCCTCCCGTGGCCGGCTATGCTGCCGCGGAGGCCTCACCGCCCCCTACTATTCCCACCGCTGGCCAGGCCCTGCGGCGACGGCAGCCTCACACCGCAGCTGAACCAGTGAACCCTCGTACTCCTCTCCGCGCGGGCTTCCACTGCCGCGTCTTCCCCGGCTCTGCGTCGTCCCCTTCCTAGGCCTCGCCGTCGTCCACCGCCGTGGTGCTCTCGGCGCGGCCTGGTCAACGTGGTCAAGGAACGACTTCCATCGGACATGGACTATACGTGGAGAGGCTGACAGTTGGGTCCACGGCCGCACCAAGGAAGTGCCTCCTTATTACGCAGAAAATAATGATTCCTCCACCTGATAGCTGGGACCCACCGGACGGGCCACTGTATTTCGCGGAAAAAATGTTTCCCCCTGACTGCTGGGACCCACCAGCTTCATCTTCACACGCAAGGAAGTGCGTCCGGGCAAAAAAAAGATTCGCCCCCTGACTGCTGGGACCCACCAGCTACACCTTCGCACGCAAGGAAGTGCGTCCGGGCAAAAAAAAAATGATTCGCCCCCCTGACTGCTGGGACCCACCGGCTACATCTTCGCACGCAAGGAAGTGCGTCCGGGCAAAAAAATGATTCGCCCCCTGACTGTTGGGACCCACCAGCTACATCTTCGCAGGCAAGGAAGTTCCTGACAGTCGGGACCCACCTAGTCGAAGCGTACGTAGCATTGTCATTCTGGTCGCGAACGTGTACGTACATACTGGTCGATGTAGAGGCGCGCACGTGTCGTAGTAGAGGCGCGCACGTAGCATGTACACGTATGTACAGCGGCCAGGGTGCAAGAAAGAAAATACGGCCACGTATGTGTACATACGGGCAGGGTCTCGAACGCCTACTCGCGCATACGTACGGCGAGGGCTCTTGTACATGGCTGGGTCGGAACGGAGAAACAGTGTCATCGTCGTGTTCATGGGGAAGCAACGGAATGCGTCGTGTTCATGGGGAGGCAACGGAATGTGTCGTGTTCATGGGGAGGCAACGGAATGCGTCGTGTTCATCGGGAGGCAACGGAACACGTGGGAGCCAACCGGCTGGGTTGGAACAGAATGCGTGGTCGTGTTCATCGGGAGGGCTTGGACGGAACAGGCGATGGAAACGAGGCCTGGCGTACCGCAAAACGGAGGAAACGGGCCTCCTACGTTCGGAACGGGGTCCTGTTGATCGGGAGGGGTGTGGCGTACCGCAAAACGGAGGAAACGGACCTCCTACGGTCAAAACGGGGGTCCTGTTGATCGGGAGGGGTGTGGCAACCGCAAAACGGACGAAACGGACCTCCTA